>NW_012156436.1:83982-143782 GCF_000151545.1 Saprolegnia parasitica CBS 223.65
CCCGCCCTTGGCAACGGATAAAGGTCAGCGGCGACACCCGTTTCCTTCTCGCCGTCGTCGTAATCAATGTCGTACGTCCCGTTGAGGCGAGCCCGGGAAATGACACCGGGGTAGTACTTGGACTTGCCCTTGTACTGGGCCTCAATCTTGTCGCCTTCTTTGAACTTTTTTGGCTTGCGGTCATCGTCCGAGTCGTTCGACGGCTTCTTCTTTGGCGATGAGCCCCCTTTCGGCTTGATCAAGTCAGCAGCAACACCAGTCTCCTTCTCGCCGTCGTCGTAGTCGATGTCGTAGGTGCCGTTCAGCCTCGCACGAGCAATGACGCCAGGGTAGTACTTGGACTTGCCCTTGTACTGCGCCTCGACCTTGTCGCCTTCCTTGTACTTCCTTGGCTTGTCGTCGTCGGTGGTGTCGTTCGATTTCTTCTTCGGTGATGTCCCGCCCTTGAGACGAATGAGCTCGGCAGCGACACCCGTCTCCTTCTCGCCGTCGTCGTAATCAATGTCGTACGTCCCGTTGAGGCGAGCCCGGGAAATGACACCGGGGTAGTACTTGGACTTGCCCTTGTACTGCGCCTCAATCTTGTCGCCTTCTTTGAACTTTTTGGTTATCGTCTTCTGTGGGAGTCTTCCGCCTTTTTCTTCTTTGGCGAGCTCGAGCCTTCTTTGAGGCGGACAAGGTCAGCTTTCACCATCGTCTCCTTCTCGCCGTCGTCGTAGTCGATGTCGTACGTCCCGTTCACACGCGCCCGGGAGATGACACCAGGGTAGAACCTTGTCCTTGCCCTTGTACTGTGCCTCAATCTTGTCACCTTGCTTGAACTTGCCGCGCTTGGGCTTGTCATCTTCAGTCGTCGACGGGTCCTCCACCGGTCTTCTTCTTTTTGGTGAGCTCGAGCCTTCTTTGAGGCGGACAAGGTCGGCTTTCACCATCGTCTCCTTCTCGCCGTCGTCATAGTCGATGTCGTAGGTACCATTGAGCCGTGCGCGGGCAATGACACCAGGGTAGAACTTGTCCTTGCCCTTGAACCGCGCTTCAATCTTGTCGCCTTGCTTAAACTTGCCGCGCTTGGGCTTGTCATCCTCGGTCGTTGTCGTCAACTCTTCCGTCGGCTTCTTCTTCTTTGGTGAGCTCGATGCCGCGCGCATCCAGTCGCTCTTGACGCCCGTCTCCTTCTCCCCTTCGTCGTAGTCAATATCGTACGTCCCGTTGACCCGACGCCGCGTCACGACTCCGCCCTTCCAGGTCTTGCCACTGTACTTGGCTTCGACGCGCTGGCCTTTCTCGTAAACGACCTTGACGTCGCTCTCGGACGAGTCGGTGACGACTTGCGGCTTCTTCTTGGGACTGGGCGGCCGAATCGCGCTGGGCTTGACCCGGTTTTCCATCTTGCCCGTCTCATACTCAACGTCACAGGATCCATCCGAGTGCACCTTGGCGATCACGGCGCCGACCCAGTCGCCTTGCTCCTTGTAGTTGGCCCGCACGCGCTGCCCCGGCTTGTACGCCGGCCCAGCATCCGACTCGGACGTGAAGATGGGCTCAGGGCGCTTCGCAGGCTTCTTCGGGTGGTCGTCCGAGTCGGAGACCACGACGGGGCGAGACTTCTTGGGAGAGTGCGGTCGAACATCTTCGGACTCGGACGTCATTTCCATGCGCTTGGGCTTGCGCGGCGACGATGTCTTGCCTTCGTCGGCCGACGGGTGGTGCGACTTTTTGCGTGGGCTCGACGCCATCTTGGCGCGAGTGACTTCGCGAATCGAGTCCTCGGGCACGTAGCGCTCGAGCTTCCCCGTGTCAAACTTGACATCATACGTGCGATCCTCTTTGTGCACCTTGACGATCGTGCCGAGAACGTACTCGTGCTTGTGGAGTGGCATGGCCTGGATGACTTCGCCTTTTGTAAAGCGGACCGAGTCGTCTTCATGGCGCTGGCGGCGGTGCTGCTTGCCCTTGCGCCGCCGCCGCCGTCGCGAATCACCGCCCGACGACGACGACGACGACGACGACGACGACGACGACGACGACGACGAGGACGAGCTGCTCGAGTAGTACTTTTTCTTGCGAGCTTTCTTGGGCTTGGCCTGCAGACCGTGGTGGCACAGCTCGCACGTGACCGCATCAAAGTTGTTGTCAAACTTGCAGTGGGGGCACTTGACAAAGATACCGCGCGCGCCGCCGTGCGGCTTGGACGTGTCGCAGATCTCGCAGTGCGTGACCCAGTCTTCGACTTGCTGGTGGGCGCAGACGCGGCAGATCCACCCGTTCTTCTGCAGCACCATCTATGAGGGACGATGTCAGTGGCGTCGGTCCCACTGGGTTGGTCGCACCTTGGCGGCGGGCACTGCGTGGTTGACCATGGTTGTGAACCCCGTGTGGTGCGACGGCGGCGGGTAGCCCTGCGGCGTCGGGTGCACGGGGTATGCGTGATGCGACAGATGGGACGTCATGGGCGAGACGGGCACTGGCGCACTCATCGGGCGAGGCGGGGCGTATTGCTGCTGCGATGGCTTGTGGTTCCCGGGAAAGAGTTCAAGCATCCGCGCATACGAGACGAGCTGCGTGTCGTACGGGTGGGCAAAGAACTGCGCGAGCCAGTGCAGCTCGACATCGGGCGCCGATCCATACCGGTGGCAAAAATCCAAAAAAATGTGCCGAGGGACGCAGCCTGTGCTGTGGTGGTCGTACTGCTGGAGCATGTGGCGCATGCTGTCGATCGAGCCTTGCGCAGCGATTCGCCGGCCAATGTCTTGCAATATTCGATCGCTACACAGCACGCATTGCAGTTGCCACTTTGCACTTTCAAATCGCGTACACTTCGGAACGGTCCAGCGCCAAGTACGTGGCGAGGGCGTGGTAGTCGATCGCGTCGACGGGCGGCGCGTAAAAGCGCCGGTGGATCTCTGCGAGCAGCAGCGGCGAGAGGTAGATGCCTACTTGGGCGAGTGCGTCCTGAAACATGTCGGTCGGTAGACCGCCGCTGCGGTGCACGTCGTACGCCTGCAGCACCTGGCGGACGTCCGACGAGAGCGCCATGAACGCGTGCCGGAGCTGCGTTCGCAACGACGAAGCGTCGGCGTATGCGTAGTCCATTTGGTGCATGTCAAAGCCGTGGCTCGCCTGTCGCGCCTGCGACGGGATTGGACTAATCATCACCGGGTGCATGGGCGACGCGACCGGTGGCCGGTACCCTTGCACCGGCAGCGGCGAGTGCACGAGTGTGGCCTGCGGATGCGCCTCCACCGAGTGCGTAATGCCACGCCAGTACTCGGGGTCGAGCGGACTCGGCTTGGGCTTGACGCCTCCGTGTAGCATCGTTGGTCAACGGTTGTGAAACCGACCGCCACGAAGCGCGTGCTAAATCCGATAAGAACTTGGTGCGAGCAAGGGCATTCCTGCATGGCAGGACCGATGCCACCACTTGACTTTGAATACACCATGCCGTCTGTATTATTGTCTTATTGTACATAGTATACTTTTCATCGCTCACTCGTCGCGCGCTCTCAACACTGGCACAAGGTCGACGAGCGCCGATACCAAGAGCGGCCGGCTCCACGCCGTGGCAAATGCCAGCGCTGCTTCGACGCCCGCGTTGGCGGCGACCGCGCCAAGGACGCTCTCGTACGCAGCGCCGAGCGCAGTTGCACTCGGAGCTGGCGTCGGTACGACGTGGGTGTCGACGAGGCGGGCCCCAAGCGACGCCCGTGTGACAAAATGACGGCGCCGCGTCATCTCGCCAGGATCCGTCCCCGTCGCATAGAGGTCGATCGCAGTCGCTGCGTACTGGAGCGCTTCGCCGAGAAGCTTGGGGCCATCGGTGGCCGCCTCGGTCCCGCCGCTGAGGCTCGTGCTTACACAGGCGGCAACCGACGTCGCGACCGCGGGTTGGTCGATGGGAGGACCAAAGGAACCGAGTTGCCAGTTGCACGAGGTGGGCGCTGGTAGCGCCCATGCCTTGCGGGGCAGGTCCACGTTGCGAGTCGAGACAAGCTCTAAATGATGCGCCATGGTCATCGCCCCTGCCACACCCGCAGCGTCATATGCCGCGCCCAAAAGAGCTTCGACGACGGTCGCGTACGTCTTGATGCGTGTGCTCGGCGTTAGCGCATCTTCGGGGGGCGGCAAAGTGGTGTCGCTCAGAAGCGGCTGGAACCACGAGCCGTGAAAGCCGACGAGATCCACGTACGGAAGAAGGTTTGCCGACTCGGCCACGGCACACAGCGTCGCATTCTGTAGCCTGCGCAGCCGCTGGTCTCGCATGGCGTCCGTGAGCTGCCACTGTCCGCTCTGGATCGCGTCGATGGTGAGCACGAGCTTTAGAACGCCGTCGCCGAGGAACGCCAATCGCTCGTTGCTGTAGCTCAGTTTGGCGCTGGCGGCCGTGAGGGCTTCGGTGAGAGGGTGCGGCCACTGCCACCGCCGTCGCAACGTTGCTTCGGCGAGATCTTTTTCCCAGAGGTACAAGATGGTAGGAAGTCGCTTGAGGTCGTGCCAGAGCGCGCACGGCAGCGGGTGCACCGTGCACAGCTGCGGGATCAAATGGATGTACGTGCGCTTCTTGGGCGGCGTTGCCTTGGCGAGCATACCTGGCTTGGCGCGGGCTTGGCGCGCGCGATAGAGGTGTTGCGCCATGTCCACGCTCGTTCCTGGTGCTTTCATACGCGCCGTCTCAGCATACGTCTTGCCGGTCGTCGGAAGCAATGAACCCGGCGTCAGCTCGGGCGAGACGGCGTCGGCGATGTACGGGACGTCTTGGTACACGATCACGGCGGGCAGTTCACAGAACGCTGCGCCGCATACGAGCTTTTCTTCCCTTGTCTGCGGCTCGCAGCAGCGTCGCACGAGGGCGTCATCAATCGCGCCGGTAGGTGTCAATGGCACCACAGTGACGCGAGCGCGGCGCGGCCCGAGTGGTGGTGCGTCCAGCAGCACTTGGCTGCACGCATACACCGTAAACGCTTGGTACAGCGCGTACTCTGGTGGCGGGATCGCCAGCGCAGCGTGCAAGAGCACCAGTTGCACGCCGGCGGCCGCCAGTATCGGTGTGTCGTCCGATAGCGGCGGTGCGACGAGAAGGCCGAGCGAGCTGCTGTCGCCTGCAAGAATGCTCTCGATGCGGTACAGCGCGACGCCAGCGTCGGGCGCTGTCTCGGTCATCCCGGCCGGCCGTCGGTCGTGGCGCCAACTAACGTCCGTTCGCCGTTTCAACTGCCGAACATTGAACCGCCGTTTATGGACATTTTTCCATCGGTATCCGGATGATCACTTGTCTTTAATTGCATTGTCTCCCAATATACCTGGTTTTACTATGCGAATAGCGTGTATCCATTAAATTACGATTTCGTGATCGGAGGACAGGAAAGATTGGCTACAAACACGCAACCGATCGGTCACATGTCAGGCAATGATGGACTCTTGGCTCGAAGAACCAAATGCAATTTGGTTATTGTAACGCATTGATCGAGGCATTCTTCGACCGTGCGACAGGGCACGCCGCCTCGGTAGCAATTCATCGGTCCTTGTGGCGCTTCGACCATCGGGGCCACCGTCCATCTCGTCTGCATCCCCTTCATATGCACTCTTTTGTATCTCATATTGCTTAAAGCTCTACTCGTGCATGAGTCCGTCGGGTCTTGGAGCGCGTGTTTTCGGTCTGCAGCGCTTCTTTCTGCTTGCTGGTCCTCGGGTTTTTTGTCAACCGTGAGGACCACGTGCTTCAAGTTGGGTGTGAATAGTCTTCAATGTCGCTCATGGAGCGTATCCGGACGTCGAAAGATGCTTCGACGGTTCGCGTGCGACACGAGTTGGTCACGCAGTCTTCAGTGAGTGCCAACTTGCCTTTTCGCTGGACGGACGCTGCTGGGTGGTACCCGTCCCCGCAAAGGTAAGAACGCAGCCTGTTTGGTGCAGACACCAAAAATCATCTTACTCCGTTGCTCCAGATTTCCAGTCGCAACGCAGGCCATCTTGGGGCGTAGCGTCGACGTGAGATAAAAAGGCGGGAACAGCACACACGCTACCCTCCTACTGGGCTGCGTTCGTGGATCTCCGCAAATCGTCTGAGGCGGCGAGACGGGCGGAGATGGACGTCATTGCACCGGTGGTTCATGAACAGCACGCGAGGCTTTAACCCATTACAACGCCTTTTCGAACCAGTCGGCGAGATAAGTCCCGAGGGTTGGGAACCCGTTCGAGGACGCAAACGTCATGGGTGTGAAGCCGTCACTGTCGGGCCGCATGTGGCGCCGACCGAGACCTCCGTGCGACAACAGCCATGCGCAAGCTTCAGCATGTCCTCGCAGCGCCGCCTTGTGTAAGGCCGAGTGGCCGTTGAGGTTAATGACGCCGAGGTCGACACCGAATTCTTGGAGGAGCGCAAGCATCTCGACGCTGCCCGTCAAGGCGCTCCATTGCGAAGCATTGCAGCCGTAGGCATTGAGCGCATGCACGTTGCACTTTCCGGTGGCCCTAAAACAGTGTTTCATCACATCCAGTACCATTTCCTGAATCCAGAGGGGTACACCAGCCACCGGCACATGGGCACTTGGTTGTTCCAAACGGCAAAGTGGAAGGCGGTCGTGCCATCCTCGGTCGGTTCGTCCACATGAACCTGCTGCGTCCCAGCAGCCAGGCGGTGATGGCTATATGCCCGTTGCGCGCGGCCCAGTGCAGTGCGTTGCGCTGCATGCCGCGCTTGCCTTGCAGCACCGACGCACTCAAATGGCACGTCTCGACGAGGTACCGGCACACGTCGAGATGGTTGGCCCCCGCGGCCCACGCGAGTGCGTTGGACCCATGGCGATCGGTTGCCTTTCTTGGGTCCCACCCCGTCGCGACGAGGGATTGCAGCAAGGCTAGGTCCCCGTTCTTGGCCGCCTCAAGACCGGGGTCTAACGCGAGAGGGGATGCTTCCGCACGGAGCACGCAGTCGTTGGTCGTTGGTGGTACATACAACACGAGCTGCGTGTCGCTCGAAAGTGCCTCGGACTGCGCGCGATCGTACGCGATGCCGTGTTGCATGACTTGGTGGATGCGCAGGCCGCGCTGGCCATTGAGAAAGTAGCCGCACGCAGAGCAGACGAGGCGGCCGTGCGTCGTATGCCATGCAAAGTGCCGGTGCGTCGTGAATGTCAGCACGCCTTTCGCGTCGCACACGAGGTTGCTGAGAAGCCCGGCAAGCGACGAGTCTTGGAGTAACACCTGCAGCAGGGCGTCGGCGATGGCCTTGGAAGTGGCGTACGCAAAATGGCGCGTGAGCCCAAAGTCCGACACGGTCGTGACATGCAAAGCGGATCTCGGAAGCTTCTGGACGCACAGGTAGCGGATGTGACGTTTGAACACATCGATGGCAAATGGGAGCTCCAAGTCACCAAACGAGGTGCGTTGCCGGCCTGAGGATCATACAAAGCGTCTGGATCGTAGAGAGACCGGAAACGAGCGTACCTGGCCGAAGCCGATTGCGGCTCGTCATGTACGTGTCGACGTAGGACCAGCCGAGCGTCTGGGCGATCGCAGCCTTTACTGCGTCCTCGACGCGGGCGACGTCGGCTGCTGGAAGGCCGTCGTCGTCTGCCATCATTGCGGTCATTCTCGCGTCGACCAATCACCGTCGTTCATTTGGTGTAGGCCAATGGCCGGCCAGATATGGAGATGCGTAATGCGGATTGGCTGTTTTCTTTCCAAAAAGATCACTCTATTTCATGTGAGGCATAAATTGATATGAGCATAGCGGGCCGTCCAGGCCGTCGTCCAGCCGATCGAAGAGCAAAAGACCCCCTGTCAATGCGCATAGAAGACAGCATGTAGTACTATCTGGCGTCCTTTTGAAGTAAGGCGACAAGAAAGCGGATGCAAGAGTTTAGTACACTATTTAACGTTGCCGTGGCGGGAAAGGCCTTCTTCTTGGAAACGCGTCTTCGATTCGAAAGTGCCACATTCTGTCAGAATCAAGACCATGCACGCAGGTGTTGTGTGCGTCGGTATTTAGCTGCATTGCATCTACCCCCAAGATCTGAGTTGTTCTGCGTAGGAGTGCTGGCGCATGCGTTCACAGCGGCGTGGATTGCGTACACGGTCGTTGCCCCCGGCCTCGGTTGGTCGCTCGTCAGCTTCTCGGTGCACAACACATTCGACAGCGAGCCCCCTACGTCGGTCTCGATTGCTTTCTCACCAAAGGAATACTGCCTCACGACGCTACAGCACGGCGAAGCGTCCAAAGTTTGTCTTGCGTACGGCGCCGACGCGCTGCATACGACGTTGGACCCACGCCTGCTGGAGTTTGTCGCCTCGACGTGGTGCGGGTGCTCTGTGAGCCGTCGGTTTGACATTGGAGCGACCATGAAGCACGCTGTTTGCTCTGTCGTGATGAGCGCGTGCCACTACACAATGGTGTACGTCCTCGCACCCACCGCGCTTCTCGCGGCCGTGCTCTACGTTGCGAGCCTTGTCTACTTCAAGGAAGAAAACATCGTCGGCAAGATGCTCGGCGCTCTCAATGTCATGATCCTTATCGGAATCCTCATGATTCTTGGCACATGGCTGGCCTTTGACCGGCAGTCGTACCTCGGCACGACGCAGCACCTCGGCGCGAAGACGCCGGCGTGGCTCTACGGCGAAGCGATCTACGGTCTCGGTGTCAGTGTCGTCTGCCTTTGCTACTGCGTGTGGTTGAGCTCTGTCGTTGTCAAGTCTCAAACTCTCAAGTACATCAACCGGCGCCACCTGCGCGAGCTCAAGCGGTCGCCTTTGACGTGCCCCGCAAATTATGCTTAGGACATTCCCACGCATCAAGTAACAAACCACTTCAGTCTCTAGGTTGTCCGGTAGGAACTAGCAGGGATGCCGCCACGTCAGCGTGCCACGTGTACACGCCGCGGCAAGGCGACACGTGGAGTTGCTGTTCCGAAACAGAATTTGCGACAGATGTGCGCGTTTTCCTGTATTTTACCCAGATGGTGTCATAGACACCAACAGATGCCCTGGCGACAAGCTCGCGTTCACACGTTGAGGTTGGCGCTTGGCAAAAGATCCTGTTGAACGATACGTCAAATCTACGAGGGCGCGGCGAGCACGACAGCTCTGACCAACACGGCTTTTGTGTCCATCCACTGTAGCGACGCAGGTTCTCAGTCAACACGAACATCAACCAAAGCACCAAACCTGGATCACTGCGCGTTGGCATGTCGTGCATCGCAAACCTTTAATGGTGTCCAAACGGTAATGGTACCGCCGTGCTGTGTGCGAAGCTTTCTACCAGCACCGAGAAAAAGCAGAGTCGTCTCTCCCAGAAGCCAGCGTCGGACGCAAAAACGCTGCATCCAGGATTCAACTTCTGTTTGATAATCCGATTATAGAGACCTGCGCACCTGTCGAATTTAATATTGCTTGGCGGTTGTTGGTGGCTGGCCATTTTGCAGTCGTGCCAGACCAAGATTGACGCAGCATGAGCCCTCCCGTGCGCATCGATTTTCTCTCGCACTGCAGCGACGGCGACTTCTTTAGCACGCGCGCGCCCAAGGCCAAGTTCCGCACCGCCCTCCGCGAGTTCCGGGACCTGCTCTCGGACGAGTCGAGCACTGGCTTTGACCTCTTCCGCAGCAAGATGGAGACGGCTGTGCATCTCGTTGTCAACGACGCCGTGGGCGGCAACGTCCCGACCTTTGACGTGGCGCTCAACGTGCTCGACAGCCTCAGCCGTCACTTCCAGGCGGTGCGAGACGAGACGGCAAAGGCGTACTTGCGCACCATCCGCTGGGGCATCACGGGCTTCCAGGTCTTCAAGAGCATGGACGCCACGTCTCGCCTTGGCGGCAATCTGAACCACAACCACGCGACCATTGCCAACTGCGTCAAGGACCATTGGTCGGTGATTGCGTACGTGCAAATGGAGATGATTGTGTGCTGCCTCGAATGGCTTCACGGTGCGCTCGTGGCCTGGAACGCCACGCAAGAAGATGCCCGCGCAAGCCGCGCGTCGGCCTCGGAGCAGTCGAGCGTGGCCGACCCGACTGAGCGCCCGTCGACGCCCAACGTGCCCACGGAGCCACCGACGCCGCAGTATACGATCGACCCCTCGACGCACAACATTACCGCGCCGCCCACGGCCAGCAGCGGCCTGCCACGCGCGCCCCCGCCGTCCACGTCGACGTTGGAACAGATGTTGTCTTCACTATCGACGGGCCCGTTGCCGCTGCCAAGTGGGCAGACGTCTTTCTCGGGTGGCCCGACGTCGACGGTTGGTCGCTCGTCGCCGTCGACATCGCGCATCGTCTCGTCACCGTCGACCTCGCGCATCGTCTCGTCGATCGAGTCTCCGTTTGACGAAGCGTCGCGGCTGTCGGCCGCCCGTGACGGACAAGCCGCGTATCCACCGACCTTCAATGCACCATCGCCCTTTCGTATGTCGTCGCCGTTGCTCTCGAAGCTCGCGACAGACGTGCTGAAGGAGCTCCGTACGCGCAGCTGCTTGGGCATGAAGCCGCGCCACTACGCCAAGTGCAAGCGAGAGAATTGGTGCACGTCGGCGAGCTGTAGCTATGGCCATACGAAGGAAGAGCTCAAGATCATTGGCATTGCGCGTGCGATTGCGCGCGGCGGCATGTGGAAGACGTCGGTCTGCGACAAGTCGCCGAAATGCCCCTACGGCATTGGCTGCGACTACCTCCACGACGACGACAAGCGAGAGACGATCCACGCGATCAAGTCGCATGCGTCGCAGCTCGTTGACCACACGTATGTCACCGACGGTCAACTCTATATTGAATTTTACAACGGCGAGACCGTCACGATCGCGACGTAGCAACCCACGCAATCTACTGTAAGGACTGATTGATTGCCATTATTAACACTGGTTGACTCTCTCGTGTCGATTCTCTTGTACCTCGAACGAGCCTTTGCACCACGACTCTCATCACCATGCGTACTCGAAGAGTCGGTCGTCGACGACGCTGTACTATGACGGCAGTAGGCGACACCTTGTGGCCACCCGCAGCCAGCCGTCGCGGCCTCAAGTGCCAACCGGTGTTCACAAATGGGGTGCTCGTAGATTAGAGAAACCGAACGGATTTGATCGACGGCTCTTCTTCGTCTCTTGTGCTTCGCTGCACACACAAAGCGTGGCGTCTACAACCAACCGCGCCAACAACCGTTCAAACTTGGATACCTGGAGCATGACAAGCAATCCTTGGTCATCGATGACCGCAAAGAGACCGCTAGACACTGCAGCCTCTAGCAACAATATCACCATGCTACGGCCAAGCTGTGTGTCACCACAACCAATACGACGTGGCCTCCACCGCCTTCGTCGACGTTCGACACAAATTCTGTCGAAAGGTATCCGGAAGGGACACACAAGTTTGTGGCGGGAACTCAAAACTGTCGGTACGCCTCGCGCACCGCGTGGTCAAAGGCTCCAGGTCTACGCTCCAGACAACTGGCAAACAACTCGCTTCGTTGACGGCGGCTCTCGGCGTTCAGAATATTTTTCAACATTGGCTGCATTTTGGCCAGGTACCCAACGGCAGGCGTGCGGCTCGTCGATCCGAAATCGAACCTTTTGCAACCTTCTCAAATCGCTGTGATAGTCTCAGGGACGCTTTCTCTAGCTCGAGAGAGGCTGTATGCCGACGATCGTGGCTATCAAAGGCCTGCAAGTATTTGTTTTGAAAATCGCCAACAATTGTTGCTTTATTCAAACATAATCCATCTCGATATTACAACATTCAACATTCAACGCGAGCCAATACATGGCGATCAACTCCAACTGATTTTTACCTCAGCGAGCACCCAGTGCACGAGTTTCAAGGGTCAATCAACAGTGTATTGACCCTTGTTTGTGAACGACATATAGCTCACATGGCGATGCGGTGTCCGGGTTACCGCCTCTTCATTTCACGCAAGGATGCTCCATCGACACATGGCCACGTATGTTAATCTGCGTCGCTAGCAGTACTTGCTCGCTCCGACCGAAAGATGGTAGTATGTGTGGTGCGTACAACTGGTCAAAGGCTCGAGGATGGTTTCTTTAGCAACAACACGACGAGTCCTCTACGCGGTCTCGAGCCTTGCTTAGCGCGTCGCCGTCGCCTTGGTCGCGCCACCGAGCAGCTTGAGAGTGAGGAACGTAATCTGCTCCTTGGTCATGAGCAGGAGCGCGCTCTTGAGCACCGTGTTGAAGAGCTGCGCCTCGCAGCCCTTGAAGAACCCGTGAAGACCGTCGGTGGCCCAAATGCGCTGCAGAATGTCCGTCATGCTGCTCTTCTTGTCGTCGTTCTCGTCCGACTTGGCCTGCATGATGACCTTTGCGCGAATGATCGGGTACGTCACCACGGTCGCAATCGACTTGGCGATGGCCGCCAGCATAAACGCCTGGAGTGCCGTCAGCGACGTTGTCGCCGAGACCAGCTGGAGCTTGAGCCGGTCGAAAATCGTATAGTTGATCGCGGGGTTGGACACGAGCACGAGCGACGGGATGTAGCCCTTCCAGAGGGCCAAGACGCCGTCTTGCTTGTACAAGGCCTGGAGCACGTCCCATTGGCTTTCGTTCGGGTTGCCGGACGTCTGGATGTACGTCGAGATGACCTCCCACGGCAGCGTCATGCTCATGTTGATCGCGCCGGCGAGCGCGCCGATCGCCAAGTTGGCGGCCGTCGAGAGCGCCCCGACCTTCTTCTCGTAGAATGTCTTGAGCCACGCGTACCAGTAAAAGTAGCAAAAGTTGGAGAGCACCTAAGAAGACGAAGAAGAAGCAATGAGGAAGCCTGGCGTGGTGGACGTCCAAATCATCGGACCGTGTGGATGGCCTTGGGCCCGAGGCCGGCAAAGAGGCCTGCGACGCCTTCCGTGTCCCAGATCGTCTTGCAGATGGTCAGCGTATCGACCTTGCGCACCTTCGTCTTTCCATCGCTCGTCTCCTATAGCGCGAATGCATTGAGTCGGCTAGTACCGACGGCGACGAACCTCGGTCGACTGGATCGACGCCTGGTGCTTGGTCTTGGCTACGTCCAACGGGAAGAGCGCGAGGCAGGCGAAGAGCGCGCCGACGGAGCCGGCCTAGGCCATGGGCGTGAGGCCCTCCATGCGCAGCCGGGGCTATCCTGACGTACCGAGGCCTCGACGAAGGCCTTGTTTGACGCCATGGCAGCTTGTGATCTAATCCTAACCGGTATGCAGCTGTTTGCGAAACATTCGAACTCGAGTCATCCGACTGAAATAGTGTACGTATACTTAAACGCGTTTGACGTGAAATGCGTTTTATTCTTTGCACCACACGCGTGTTCTCATGGCTGCCACGGCGAGGTTGGCAATCGTGAGCGTGCATGTCGAAGACGTTATAGCGATTAGCGCTTGCGTTATTTCGGTCTCCATGGTGCGGAGTCTGCTGTTGTCGCCAGATCAGAGAATGTGTGCGGCTAATCGCTGCGTCGCGGCCTCGAAGGTCCGGCAACACCGATTCCTGAACGCATTCGGCTAGCATGCATGCAGTATCCTCCAAGGGTCCATATAATATTTATGGACTTTTGGTATCCTCCTTGCGAGCAGTATGCTGCAAGGCGGCCGAGCGTGACCGTCGATCCAAACCCTAAACGCTGGCCATCGACCTGTTTAAACACGGTAAATGGCTTTAGTCCATGCTTTTCGCAGCGGAGCCCCATCGTCCCGTCAACAAGATTGACAAATCACTGGCCACCACTCCAGCCTTGTGAAGGCAACTGGAGTGCGTCGTCGCCAAGCCACAGTGTCATGATAGAGTAAGGCTGCACCAGCGGAGGCCCTCGCACTTGATCCGACTACGGCAGCCACAGCATTCTGGACCTTCTGACTTGGCATAAAACTACTAGTATGTGGCGGAGGCGACGTTGTGACGCTGCTGGAGGACACCCATCGCGAAGACGCTCGTATGCGCGCTCAAGGTGAGGGAGTTAGACTGCAATAAGATCTCGACGGTCGCTGGACTAAGACGGTATGCACAGGATGGAGCAGATACCGACTCATGACGTGGCGTCGCCAAGGCCTGGTATCCGAAACACTGTTTCGTTGCTGTTGAAAACAGTGGATATTGACAAGGATACCGTACCAACGACTGGTGGTACCAGTCAATTGCCAAGGGCAACAATGGCTTAGAGCATCACGAAGCGAGCCCGGGTGATGCGCACTGAGCATCATGCTACACCGAAAGCGTCCGGTGCGCACGCATCCAGCTACGTGGCGTTTCGGGCAGCAGCATGACTGTTTCGCTCATCATACTTCGTGCATCATATCTTCTCAAGGTAATCAATCACGTGCAGAGGACAGCAGGACTTCTGGTTCCGCGATCGGCCGTCGTGCGTCGACACGACGACCACACGCACACAACTTTTGAAAAACCATGACGAGCCGTCGGTTGACGAGGCGCCCGACCAGCCAGGGCCTCGCCCAGTGCATGTACAGCTCGGCGGATTTGCGGATAACCTCACAGCCAAACACCTGTCTCGCGCGCATTTGGTGTTTCCCTGCGATGCCGTACAGTACAGGTACTGCCTTGTGTCAGTGTTCTGGTGGCGGCGGCCAACTTGTCCTGTTGAGCGTTGACTAACACATGCTGACGTTGGGCGCGTCACGTGTAGACAGACCGCGTCTCACAAACACACACAACGCACATCCGGGTTCACGCTGCTAGAACCCTACGGTCGCAGGCCCTTTACACCACCGCTTCGAAGCGTTGATCGCTAGTCCTTCCAAACAATTGATTGTCCTTTGTGTACATAATGTCGTTGCGAATCCCATCAATATGTTGCACCGTGTGAGGTGTCTATGGTCGCGATCCAGTTTACCGTCGCGGAAATTGAAGTCGCTCGTCCAATCGCAAGCGACCTGTCATTATTTTGTCCAATCCCAAGATGCCTTTTTCAGTGATTTCAGCCAATGGCATCGCGGCGAGAGAGGAGTTGGCCGGCCAAGTGCAGTTTGCGATTACTTCCCGACCAGCAGCAGCATGCGAGGGTCCAGCGCGTCCGGGGCTGCGCTTCCCAAGGAGTTCTTCAACCGCCCCGACCTGACGCGCCAAGAAACCGAGTTCCTCGTGAACCTCGCCAAGGAGATGTGCATGGAGGTCATCTTCTACGCGCAAGAGAACGGCGGGACGGTCAAGTGGCGGCTCATGGAGACGAAAGCCGGCGTCCAGATCTTCCAGGGCGAAGAGTTTGGCGGCAACGACGACCTCACGTACGTGTGCGGCGTCAACACGATCAAGGCCAGCCTCGCCGAGGTCGCCGACATCTTCAACATTGCCTCGGAAGAGAAGCTCGCCGAGTACTCGCGCGTCTTCGAACCGGACCTCATTGACATGCTCTCGATCTACGACCTCGCGACGCCGACGCCCGACAACCCGATGCACTACATTGGTGTGCGCTGGGCGGCCGTCGAGTCGACGTCGCCGCTGGTCCGGAACCGCGACTTTTGCTACCTCGAGGTATGCGCTTCGACCCTCTCTAGTACCGTCGCATCGCATCGCATGCTTTGTAGTGCCAAGACGAGTTCGTCGATACGCGCACGGGCAAGCAGGGCTGGGTCCGCTGCATGCACTCGATCAACATCCCGTCCTGCGTCTCGCTCGAGAAGACGCTCGGCTACGTCCGCGGCAGCTACTACCGGTCCGGCTTTGTGTTTGTCGAGACCGACAAACCCGGGTTTCTGGACGTGACGCACATTCTGCAAGTCAACTTTAAAGGGCGCGTGCCGCCGTGGATCAAGCGCCAGACACTGCGCCAGCGCGTCCAGAGCATTTCGCGCATCGACAAGCATTTCCAGATGAAGAAGCTCAGCGCCGGGCGCATCCTCGGCGACATTGACTTGCCCTCGAAGAAGCACGTCTCCAACTGCCACTGGTGCGCGCGCAAGTTTGACCCGCTCTTTACACGCAAGTTTCGCTGCCGCAAGTGCGGACAAGTCGTCTGCAAGCACTGCAGCAGCCATTGGTACACAAGACTACATCGTACGACGCAGGACCGACGTCACGCGGTATAGGGATCTCATCTTGCCCTACTCGGGCGAGAAGCGCGTGCGTATCTGCACCATGTGCTCGAACCTCTGTCGCAACGAGTCGGACGGCGGCGACGACCGACTCTCCAACGACCAGTTCACGCCCGAGTACGTCCTCAGTTGTCGATCGAGGAAACACTCAGCGCGATGTAGACCGGCGTATGCACCGCCGGGACGCGCGGCGTCGCAGCACCAGTCGCAGCACCGGCAGTCGTCGGCAGCGTCGTCGTTCTCGATGGCAGGCGACGAAATGCACGGGCGGTCGCGCCCGTCGTCCTCGTCGTCGCTTCCGCACGTCACCACGGGCTACGCCAAGTCGACCTTGTCGCACTCGGTGTCGCTGCAGCCGCCGTCGCAGTCGCTCGTGCCCGTGGGTAGTCTGCATCAAGCGCCGCGGTACCAGCCCGCGACCGAGACCCAGAGCAGCTACCACTACGACAAGGCGCCGTCAGCGTTTGGCGACCTCCAGAGCGACTACGAAAGCATGTACGAGAGCAACCCGTTCGAGCGGCTCGCTCAACACAGCAATAACGCGCCCGCCAACGTGGCTGCGTACAAGAGCTTCCAGCAGCGCAACGTCTCGTCCGCGTCCAGCGTCGACTTTGAAATGCCCGAGCTGCAAAACCGGATGCGCGCCCGACGCCAAGACGACAACCAAAGTACGTCCGTTGGACGATCGAGTAGATGATGACGGTGCTTTAGGCGAGTTCATGGAAAGCGTGCGCTCGATCCGCCTCGGGAGTGGCTGGGACGTGGACAACCGCACGGACCTCTTCACCGCCGACAACTTTGGCGAGTCGGACGTCTCGTTCGACACGCTCGACCGCGCATGGTCGACGCACTTTAAGAAGCAAGGCTCGGGCTCATCGATGGCGTCGACCAGCTACGCGTACCCGCCACCACAAGGGTATGCCAATGAACAACCACCTGCGTACTCGCAGCCGCCGAGTTTTGAGCCGCCGCCAGTCTACTACAGCCGGCCGCCGAGCAACACGGGGCTTGACCACGCAATGGCCCGCCTGCGCGTGCAAGACCACAGTTACGAGCCTTCGCCGTACCAGTACCGCTAGTACTAAGGCGCTCCTTCACCACGGTGACTTTTTTCCGTGATATTTTCATGTAGGTTAGCAGAATCATCATCGCATTTTTGTCTGCGTACTAATTGGCTCCATGCTAAAGCCCTGCAGAGACATTCGTCGGGAAGGACAAAGGGCAATGTGGGAAAGGGCAATGTGCCAAAGGGATGGCGTCCAATGTGATATCCGTGGCGTCCCACTCCCATCAACTGTTGGACTCGTGTAATGCCGTAACTTGCACCATTTTTACGATGCCCGCGGCGGACGACAGCGTGTTGCCTGGTCACGTCGTGCGCCAGCTCAAGCGCGACGGACTCGCTGCCTGCCATGCTGTCCTCGCCAACCTTAGCGCGCTCGAGGCCGCGCCGCTGTACGCCAAGCACCTCGACCCGACGAGCCTCCGCCGCATGGAGCTTCGTCGCGGCCTCGACACCATCGACACGGACCTCAGCACGATGCTCGGGCGCACCACGCTCGCCGCGTCCCTCGATGAGATTGCCGCGCACCTGCCTACGTGCAAAGGTGGTTACTTGAGTTCCGACGCCGTGCAGTACGAACAGCTCGCGCGGCTAGGAGGCCCGACGCGGGACAAGCCGTGGCAGTCGACGGTGGTCGCATGGCTTGGCATCGGCACCTCCGACTACTGCGTCGTCGAGACCCAGCTCGGTTTTACGGGCGCCAGTGCCCAGCGCGGCTTGCTGCGCGTTGTGCAATCCGTAGAGCTGCCGCACAACGTGTGCCTGCCTCGGCGCGGCTTCAACCGAAGGTCCTTTTTC
Organism: Saprolegnia parasitica CBS 223.65; assembly: GCF_000151545.1. Lineage (NCBI taxonomy): Eukaryota > Oomycota > Saprolegniomycetes > Saprolegniales > Saprolegniaceae > Saprolegnia > Saprolegnia parasitica. The sequence continues at coordinate 101,852 of NW_012156436.1, forward strand.
CGGGTCGGCCATATCTTTTTGGAGCCGCCGCCGTCCAAAGCCTACTGCGGCGGCACAACGGTCGACGCGTTCGCGATCGTCGTGGCTCCGATCGCCGATTTGGATCTTGCGCTTGCGCGGCGCCAGATCACGTCGCTCATGGCCTTGACGGGCTACTTTCAGCGACAGCGCCTGACCAAAGCCGCGGTGGCCCTCGCCAATTGGCGCCGGTCCCCAAGCTACAGCCCGCGCTGGGTCGAGCCCAAGGCACATGCCAAGCACTGCGCCGTATGTCAACGCCGGTTTCACCCGCTGCGACCCAAGACGCACTGCGAGCTCGACGGGCGCGTCGTGTGCTTTGGCTGCTCGGCCAAGTGGATGCTTCTTCCGAGCCCAGGGGCCCGCCCGATCCGCATCCGCATCTGCGACGACTGCGTCCAAGCGGCGGTGACCAAAGGCCCGCTGAGCGTCGGCCCCAAGCCCATAGCGCCGGGCAGCCCCGAGAACTCGAGCCGGCTACTGCCGACGCTGTCCAGCCTCACGGGAAGCCGCCTCGACACGACGACGACACGGACGCCACCGCGCATGGTGCCAGAGATGCCCCTCTTGGGCGACATTGACGAGGACCATTAGCAAGCCTGAGAATCAAATGTGGACTGTTTGTGTACATTGCCAGACGCGTGGAAAAGTTCAAGAAGGGCAAGCCAACGGGTAGCAGAGCAATACAGTGGGTGGTTGATCGCGATGGCCAAGGGCGAGCGACCATAAAACCAGATTCGCAGACGACAACGTACGGGGCGGCATCTGAGAACGGGTGGTGATGCGTCAACGCTACCTGTACTCGACGGACCCAGACTTCTTCTTGGGTGGAGTGCACTGGGTGGACTGCACTCGCTGGACGACCTGAGTCGGCGGCTGCGACAGTCGACAGCGTGGCTAAAAAGTCGCTTACCGATATCACGCCGGCCATTCGCAGCCTCTGCACCTGCACCAACGCTCTACACGACCAAGATAGCGAGACGTGCGCAGCCGCGCGCGACGAATCTAACGCGCCTTTTCGCCAAGGTCGTCCCACCGACGGCAGAACGCTGCGACCCTTTTTTGTTGTCGTGGGGGTCGAGGTAGGTGGGTCCCCAGAGGATATTCTTGCAGTAAGACGTAAGGGAGGGACCCATCAAATGCAACAGTACGCGTCCACAGCCGCCTCGTTGCCGTCAAGTCCAACAGTGCTTGGATCTCAGATGCCACCGCACGGGCCGATCGAGGAGTTGTTTGAGGACGTGCGTCCACTTCGGGGTCAGCTTACTACATGTAGCCCGTTTTGGACCAAGGTTTGCAGATACGCTTATGGGGCGTCGTCGTCGTTTCGCTAGAACTTGGTACGGGGCCATGCCCATGCAATGGATTGTCGGTGGCATGGTTATCACGGAGCACCTCTTTAAATACATACACCGGATCTATGCGTTGTCACGATATCTGGCCATTTGCTGGCAGCGATGGTAGAGCCAGTTGTCCGACTGGCCCTCGCCGTCGATGCCATACCTGCCGCTGCCGCCGTCCTTCTTCCGCTGCCCGCCGCTGCAGACGCATGAGCGCGTCTCGCTGATAGCGGACGCGCGGGACGCCTGCCGTGACACGATCCTCAACGCCAAGGCGCTCGCGGGCGCGGCGCCCGTGTACCAAACGTTCACGCACCCGCAGACGCAGCGGCGTCTCACGGTGCGCCTTGGCACCGACCTGCAGAACCCCAACGAGATCTGCATGAGCGCCCATACGCTCGTCAATGCTTCGATCGACGCTGTAGCGGATGTCTATGCCAACTTTGCGACGTCAAGCAATGGCAAGAACCCGCTTTTGGCCAGTGATGTGCTGGACCGTGTCCGTCTGTACGAGCTCGTCGCGCGGCGAGAAGTCGCCGAGGCGCCATTGCATGCTGTGTACCTGCAGTGGATGGCGCTGCGCACACCGCCCGTCATTGCCGACCGCGACTTTTGCTACCTCGAGGTACGTCCTCCACATCGTAGTGTGCACGTCTTCCTATGCATCTAGTGCCACGACGAATTCCTCGATGGACCGGCGCGACAGCGCGGCTTTGTCCGAAGCGTGCACTCGGTCGACGCAGCGTGCTGTCCCCCGCTCAACGCATCGCACGGCCTCACGCGCGGCCTCTTTCAGCGATCCGGCCAAGTCTTTATCGAGTCCAACGACGAGGTCGGCGCGCTAGATGCGTACCACGTGCTCGTCTTGCAGCTGAAAGGCAATGTGCCCAAGGACATTCAGGTGCGAGCACAAACTGCCTTCTCAACGCTCACGCACAAGTACAGATCTCGGTGATGCTCTCGCTCTTGCTGCAAGCGTGCCAGCTCGACACGCACTTCCGCGCCGAGCAGCTCAGCGCCGTGCAGCTCGTGCCCCTGACCATTGTCCGCGCGCAGCCCAAGGCCGTCGCTTGCCGGCGATGTACGCGTTCGTTCCGCAAAAACCTCTTTCAGTCAACCAAGCAATTCCGGTGTCGTATGTGTGGCCACGCTGTGTGCCGCGCCTGCCACCACGTGTGGCGCCTCGGCAGCCACGAGGCGCGCATCTGCACTGCTTGCGCCGAGATGGCCAAGCCGAATGCGCCCATGCCGGTGGCCGCGACCGCCTCGCCCGTTCCGTGCCTCGATGAAGAGAGTGCGATCGTACCTGTCTTGTATGGGCGCGTCTCGGATGTGAAGCGCAAGCGAATGGCCGAGACCAAGGCCGATGTGTCGCCGCTCGAGCGGCACGTGTGGAACGAGCGCCTCGCACTCACGTCCGCGTTCTGACGCACTGCATGGTAGTGTCGTATGTAGAGTAATAAATCCTAGGTATCTCCTGTCTGGCTACTTGTTGACGTTGCTTAAGGAGCCTCTTCAATGCGCCACCGACATTGAAGCGCACCTTGTTTTGGACCCCCCACCCCTCGTGGCAGCACGAGAGAGCAGTTGCTGACTCAGATGGCACCAATCACGAAACGGCAACACGCTGCCACGTGGCACGATTCGTTGCAGCTTCTCGACGACAGATAGGTGGCAAGATTGCACTGAGAACATCACCAATTACTGAAGGCCAGTCCAAGTGGGTTTACCTCGGGTGGTCCAAGTCTGCTTCGATCCCGATGTCTCCATCACTTTCAAAATGTCTGAATGGGTTGTCGAGTTGCAGCTACGGGTTGTTTGGCCACGTGGCTTCCTCGTCGCCGTATCGCTGCCAAGCAGGATTGCCTCAGCACAGCGTGATCGTCAATCTAAAAATCTAAAAATTCAACGGCGAGCAAGTTCAAAAACGCACTTCAAGAAAGTGCAGAGCGGCATGGGTGCTCGCTACCTTCTCCGCAGCCGCCGTGAACTCGCCAACGAGCATTACATGATGAGAGGTGGGCGACTCGCGCGCGACCGACGAGACTAAAAGAGAGCTCTGACACTATAAAAGAACGGTGAACGTCGTATAAAAGAACGATTTGAGTGCGTTTAAAAAAAGACAATCCAGCAAAATAATAACAGCGACAACACGAGGCGGTATGGTACACAGGCACGACGACGACGACGACGACAGAGCGCTTACGAGTGGTACGCAACGGGCTGGCTGCCCCAGCGTGCGTACGCTGGCTCGGCCTCGTGGTTCGGCTCGTAATAGTCGTACGCTGCGCGCGGCGAAATGAGGTCGGCCCGCAACGGCTCGTTGTACTGCGCCTGCGGCGGCGACGGCGCATAATACTCCCGCCGCCCGTTGAAGAAGTGGTAGCTGTGATGGTGGGCTGGCGGTAGGCCGGCGGCGCAAACTTGTCGTACCGGCGATTCTCGTCGTACTCGTTGCCTTGGTACACGTCCCGCGGCGACGGGTCGTACGTCGGGTACGCCTGCACGTAGTGGTGCACCTGCGACGACGGTTGATAGTGCGCCGTCGCCGGCAGCGGCTTGAGGAACGACGGCGAGAGCGGCGGCGGCGACGGGTGGTGGTCCCAGTTGAACTGGCGGGTCGGCAGCGGCGCGCGGTTCTCGGTCTCGTGGATGTCGTGCCAGCTGCCGGTCGCCACGATGGGCGAGAGCGGCTTGCCCATGAGTTTGCGGCCGTGCGGGCGAAGCGACGGGTCGTCTTGGAAGAGCTTGAGCTTTTCGTTGCGGCGCTTGGCGTCGAGTTTCTTTTGATGCGCGCAGGCCTTGGTGCGGTGGTACTCGCAGAGCGTGTGGAGCGTGCCATTCTTCTTGGTGGCGCGCGGCAGCTTGCACTTGCCATGGCTGTACCGGCACGTTGCGAGCTCGCCCATGGTTCGAGTGCAGGAGAAGGCAAAAGGGGAAATGACGACGCGACGGGTGCTGGGCAGAAACAACTGGCACTTGTGAGCTTCTTGCTACGACCAACTGGCATGTATTCTCAACCGCGTTCTCAGATCGTTGACCGCACGGGGTGTGGGATGTGCATGGCATCAGTTGCCGTCAAGCAAACAGCTCGAATCTGCTGCATATGGCTGTCACGCTACCAAGGCGCTGCTTCAGAGACCACGAACCATCAAGCGCGGTCGATCAAGTCGATACGTCGTCGCAAGCAGCTCTACAAAGCGGCGACGGCGCAGTTCTTATTCCCGTTGAAGCTTCGACCGCGTGCCGATCCCACGGAGACCGGCAGAGGATCAGACGGGCAGCACAGTGGCCCGATTCGGCCTCTGCAGCAAGACGAACGCACCAGCTGGGTACAGATACCACGTGTGTTCTGCCTGGCTACTCGGACGCGCCACCCTGAGCCTGCGTCTGCTGCGGACGGAGGAGTCGTGGCTATGGCGAGGAATCTGACCGCCGGCGCAGGTGACGACGACGCGACAACCAAGCGGTTTAAAAGGCTCGCGATGGTCCACAGTGTCTTGCTTCAGGTCGATGCGTTACGGACGCTTACCTGGGTGCGAGCACTGACAGACGCGAAAGCAGATGGGCCCGCCCCCACCACACGACCTGGGTTGCTCAGACATCAATCTCAGATCCCTTGCACGACACGGCCATCGTAGGAGCGAGTCCCCACGTCGTAAGAGCGTCTTACGCGCGGCGCTGCCAACCAGGAAGGCGCTAGCTCCAAAGCGGGACCCAACCCATCATGGAGGCCAACCATGACGGACCAGAGAGGACGCACGTTGATGATGGGGATGTTGCGCAACAAGCTACCACTTGCGCCTTCTCTGCAACCTGGGGTGAGCTCTGGGGGGCTCTGGGGTGGGGGTCGTTTGCGTTCTCGTTTCGAGGGACCCACCGCCGACTCAGACTGGATTTTTTCTGCCCTGGACCATGACTCTACCATGGTTTGAATCGCCAGAGGTCCGTCGGCCCAGATACCAGAGTATTGCGAGCAAATCGTGGTGGGAGGTCTTAGTGGGGTGAGGTGCGCGCATACAAGGCTCTGGACCAGAGTCATACGACTACTACGCGTTGCTCTAGCCATGGTAGGCAAGTAGCCATCGGCGCGTCCACTCTCCAGCACACCCATATCTTGTTCTCCACAGTCATCTTCTTCCTCCCACCACGTCCAAGCTGTAAAGAAAGGATCCTTAACAAGACGGCCACGTACAGCACACGTCGGCCGCGTCTGAGCAGCGATCGGATCTCGGCGCAGGAGGATCCCACCACGATCAGAACACACACCCAGCGTCATCAGCCGTGCGGTCCTCAGACAAGGGACCGCACGGCTGATGACGCTGGGACCGTGCCATGCTCTTTGGTGAGCACCTCAAGCGTAGTAGGAAGTATAGAACGACGACCTTGGTAATCTCGACGAACTGGTCACTGGGCCGACGCCGCGCGGGTTGTGTTCGATAACACACGCGATCAGATTCTCTTTTTCTGCTGTCTACGACGCAGGCGTTGACGCTACGACGCTTGGCAACGAGCCGACGACGACCACCGAAGAAGCAAGGGAGGATTCAAACTACAATCGCCTTTTTTGAGGATCACAACCAAGAGTTCTGAAATATTTCAGAAAGTTTGGCTCACCAAAGGCTGCTTCAATCTCTGAGATTCTTCTCACAGATCAGGCGCGGGGTGTGCTGAATATCGCGCTTCTCAGTCGTAGACAGTACTTGTCTGCATCCAGAGTCCCTAGCGTCAACTGGCACAGTCCTTTAAACTAGCTTCCTACAATAACGGACGACACGTCAGCAGCTTACGCCCTCCTTTGAGATCAACGCGCTTTGAGCCCCACGCGAAGACTCGGACTCTGCTCGGCTTCGTTCCGGTCCACGCGGGCGGTCGCCTGGTCGACTGAGAACTGATTCAATCGTTCTGAAGTAAGAGGTGACTCTGGGTCAGAGACATACTTCCGAGTGACTCCAAATGCGTTCGTCAGAGGTCCTGAAGCCAGAACGGGCAGAGGACGACGCCATCGAGCTCCTTGCGATCCCGTCGCTGTCATGTGGTCGTGCTGCTTGATTTCGCGGGTCATCCGGATAACTCAGCGTGGGATCCAAGTTGACGTTTAAGTAACAACCTCCATGTATGTCGTAAAAAACAATCTCCCAATCAACGCGCACATCCGGATAACGATCGAAACTAGACGTGTCGAGATCGATACCAGATACCAGTCAGTGAATCTGAGATGATAGCACAACGCAAGCACTTGATAGCATGTTGAGTTGGAACTACAATGGGTCGTCGCGCCTAGTTGTAGACCATGTACTTGGGCGTCGACGAGAACTTTTGGTAGCCCTTGATGACCTTGTTGACCGACTCGAGAAAGTCCTTCTCGCTCACCGACTTGCGGCGGGCGCGGATCGCATACATACCGGCCTCTGTGCACACACTGCGGAGCTCGGCACCTGCGTTCATCCATTTGTGTCATCTCACTGCACGACCAAGATCTGATATGGGTACCCGTCGTGTTGGGGCAGAGGCGCGCAATGAGCTCAAAGCGGATGTTGCGGTCGCAGCTCATGCTCTTGGCGTGGATCTGCAGGATCTGCGTGCGGCCTTCCAGCTCCGGCACGTTAAACTCGACCTTCCGGTCCAAGCGGCCCGGACGCATGAGCGCCGGGTCCAATGTGTCGGGTCGGTTCGTCGCCATGAGCACCTAACGACGGTCAGGCGCAGGCGCAAGGACACGTCGTACCTTGATGTTGCCGCGCGGGTCGAAGCCATCGAGTTCCGTGACGATCTGAAGCATCGTGCGCTGGACTTCGTTGTCGGTGCCGCCTTCCTCCTAAACGATTCTTGTGAGATGTAGAACGCAAGCACGATCGACGTACCGAGCTGGAGCGGGCGCCACCGATCGCGTCGACTTCGTCAAAGAAGACGATGCACGCCTTCTTGGAGCGCGCCATCGTGAAGAGCTCGCGGACCATGCGCGCACCCTCACCAACGTACTTTTGGACGAGCTCGCTGCCAATGACGCGGATAAAGCACGCGTCCGTGCGGTTGGCGACAGCGCGCGCCGAGAGCGTCTTACCCGTACCGGGCGGGCCGTAAAGAAGAACGCCCTTGGGCGGGTCGATACCGAGGCTCACAAAGCGCTCGGGGTGCAGCAGCGGCAGCTCGACGACTTCGCGCAGCTTCTCGAGCGACTCCTTGCAGCCGCCGACATCGTCGTACGTGACGTCGGGCTTGTCCTCGACCGTCATGAGCGAGACCTACGTGGTTGCTCAGTGTATGCGGTACGGCGACAAGGCGCAAACCGTCGGATCAATCTTGGGCGGCAGCGGGATCTGGATCGCATACTTGGTGCGGTCGACGCCGACGCGCATGCCCTCTTCGATATCCGTGGGCGCAACCTTCTCGCCAAGGCCAACGACAAACTTGGCGATCTGCTTGACGTTGATCATGTACTTGGCGTCGTCTTCGCCAGCGTTGATGATCTTGGTACAGCGCGCGACCTGGAGCGGCTGCTCCTCCTGCATCATTTGCTTGTCGCTGACGAGATCCCACTGCGACGGCAGCGAGAGGCCCGTGTCGCTCTCCTTGATGCCCACAAGGTCGTTGACGCTCTGCTGGACCTTCTTGATATCGTCCTCGACCGACTTGATCGCGCGCGTGTAGGGCCCGAGGCCGTACGTCTTGAGGAGCGCAATGTCACCTTCGTCGAGCACCTTGGACGGGGCCTCATTCAGCTCATCCTCGTTGTCGTAGTCCTTGGTGTTCTTCGTCTGGCATTCCCCGCGGCCGGCCATCGTGCTCCTTCCCCCGTGACGAATATGGAAATCTACCCAATCTGGACGAGCGGCCCCAGGTTCCATGCCATTTCATTGGACGAAAAAGAGGCTAATCCACACTTTAACGCAAGGCCATTCGCGAAAATGAAATCATTTCAACCAATCCCACCACATGAGACGCCGAACTCGGTAGATTATTTTCGGCAACTGCCGATTCCTGCCACCCGCGGTTTTGGTTGTGCCAGCAGCAGCATGCGCGTTGGCGTTGGCGTCGTAGGGCTCGGCGCCGTCGGCTCCATCTTCTTCAACCGGCTGCTGCACCACATCAACCCACCTGGCGCCAAGAGCGCCCACCGCGTCTTTGCGCTCGTCAAGCCGCAGCACCTGCCCCGCCTTGAGAGCGTTGCCCTCTACGAGCGCGGCCAGCCCGACGCGATCCTGCGCGTGCCCGTGCACAAGCCGCCGAACGCGCTCGCGCTCACGACCGGCGCCGACAAGCACGTCACGGACCCGCTCGATGTCGTGCTCATCGCTGTCAAGTCCACGGACACGCTCGACGTGGCCCAGCAGCTCGCGGTACCGCTCGCGCCTCCTTCCCACCACTGAGTCGCGCTCCGTAGGCATCCCCCTTGGTCGGAAAGAACTCGCTCTTGATCTCGCTGCAGAATGGTATATACATCGCTTAGAACGAGTCGCTCCACGACCGGTCGTCCTGCTAACTAGGTCTTGGGAACGTCCAGACGCTGAGAGAAACGTTAGCGACGGAGAATGTTCTCCATGGCGTCACGTACATGGGCGGGCAATGCACGTCGCCAGGTCATGTGATCCTCGGCGGCCACGGCTCGACGATCCTCCAAGGCGCAGACCATCTGAGCGACCTCCAGCAAGTCCACCTCGATCGACTGTGCCAACTCCTCGACGCAGCGCGTACACCGATGCCCCTGTCCTTTCTCTACTCACCGATGGACTTGTTAGAGCTGCACACAACTGTGATCAACTCTCAAGACGTGCAATCGGTGATCTGGACCAAGCTGCTCGTGAACGCTGGTATCAACCCGCTCGCATCCATCTTGGATCGACCGAATTTCGTACGCTCTGCGCATCCGCGAGAGACTCATCCTGTCGAGTAGTGTGTGACGCAGGGCGCGTCGAACCGCCGCGTTGTCGAGTCGGTCGTCAACGAAGTGGCGGCGGTCGCGGCCGCCGAGGGCATTCCGCTGCATCTGGATGGGAAAAGCCCGTTGACGTATACGCTGGACGTGGCCAGCGCGACTGCCACCAACGTCTGCTCGATGCTCCACGATCTGCGTGGGCACAAGCGAACCGAGATTGGTGCGATCAACGAGATGGTGGTCTACTACGGCCAGCGCCATGGCATTCCGACGCCGACGAATCAGCTCCTGGTGCACCTCGTGCGTGGCCTCGAGACGCGCGCGGTGCCATGAGATATCGAGCACACGTATATATATATATATAGAAAGGCGACACAGCTTACGTGGGCATATCCGAGAGCAAGTGCACGCAGTCGAGGAAGAGGTCGGCGCTGTTGCTGCGCTCGCGCGACGCAGACTTGAGCGCGTCGACGCGCAGCTTGGGCTTGACGGGCCGATCCAGCGGCATGACCTTGATGCCATCGCTCGAGAACGAGTCGGGGCTCTTTGGGGCGTTGTGCGTCAGCTTGTTTTGGTCATAGCACATCGTGTGCTTGGCGTCCGGTGGGGTCCACGCGGTCGGATTGTTGGTCAGCGTAAAGGCTGGCGGCGTCCACGAGTCCGGGTCGCTGGGCATGAGCCGGCGCTGTGGTGGAAAGAGCTGGGAGACCGACGTGGGCGCCGCAGCGGCTGCAGCTTGCTTCTTGGCGAGCTCCTCGGCCTGCTTCATCTGAAGCGGCTTGACCACACGCACAGCGCGACGGCTGACCTGGTCGCGTTGCTTGGCAGCTTGGCGCTGTCGCCGACGCGATGTCGAGTACCAATGGTTCTTGATCGCATTGTCCGTTCTACGCAGCGAGACGTTGCTTTTCCATTGGAAATCGTGTTGCATGTGGAGAGCGTACCGGCCTGGAAGGAGCTTGGCAATCTCGGCCCACCGATTGCCGACGCGTGCTTGTGCTGTAAAGATGATCTCTGTCTCGTCGGCGCGCCACGGGGCTTTGTCGATGGACGGGTCCAAAAAGTTCAACCACCTATGTATTGTTCAGGGCGCCATCGCCGTCATCGAAAGGCGCACCGTGTCCGGCATTGCTTGGGCGTGCGCCCGGGCAGCAGCTTGGCGATCTTGGACCAGCGCTTCGTGCCAAACGACTTGACAAACTGCAAGATGGCGGCGTCGTCCTCGGCGTTCCACTGCTTGCGCCGGTCGGCCGTCCCCGGCGCCGGGTCTTCGGACTCGTACTCCTCGTCGTCGTCGGGCTCGGCCACGCGTCCATCGTCGACTGCCGCGAAGGTCCTCTCCATGCTGGCGCCGCTGCTATCGTCCGCGTCGACCTTGATTGGCGTCGTTGGGCTCGCCGTTTATAAATAAGACCCTCTGCCGCACCGAGCCATATCTTTTCTTTCCAAGCTCGGCGACGTTGCAAGAAATACAATCGATGCCACCTACTGCGTGCGGATTTGGCATTTATCCTTTACTTTTGTGGGGTACCTTATGCGTAATACATCGGCACCTACTGCAAGAGTTAATACAGCGCGCCGATTGGCTGAAAAGAAGAGCTTGCCACGGCACGATTGGCCAGGTTTAAGCCTGGAATGAGTATGCTCGACCGGGCAATCTGTAACGGAAATGGACGTTCGTCGAACAAGCGCGCGGATTGGCTACTGCTCAGTTCTGGCGTCGTATTTTATTCCAATTGCGTCATATGTGATTTGTGGTTTGTATACTTTATTAAAAATCATAATTAAATGCAACGCGGCGAACGAGGAAAGGCAACGAATTGGGTCATTTTGACCTCCTACATTTTGACACGGTATGCGTGCAACTAACTACAAGTCGGTGCTTCTTCGACTAGACCCACATGGACCACCAAAGAGCTAGCTCGATGCGAGTACATGCGGCGGGGTGGCTCGATTCCCCGCGCGGAGCACGGCTGCAGCGAGATGTTGCAAGAGCCCATCCTCATCGAGTGGAGCTCCGTGGATACTGCAATACAGCGTCTCGTACACTGTTTTCCGATCGAGTGTCGCACACGATCATTTATGATGGTTCTGAAAAGACAATTATGTGTTGAGCGTGGCGTTGGTCAAGAACGGTGTCAAAAAGTCTTTTGCGGACGAGAGCCGCGCCGAGACGGCGATCCCGGATTGGCAGTCGATGCCAAAACTATCGACACCGACGAGGACCTGCGAGCCGTTGGCGACGATGGTCAAGGGTCCGCCCGAGTCGCGACTGCATTGATGACGCTGCGACTTGGCTTGAGTGCACAGATTCGTGGCGCTGAGCTGGGTAAAGGCACTTTGGCACGCCTCGTGGCGAAGCACCGTGACGCGCTCGACCGATCGGTTGCCAGCGCGGTCGGGCCAGCCGTACACGCGTCCCAAGGCGCCGTCGAGCACGAGTGGGTTCAAGTCCAGCGCGATCGGAGGATAGCTCGACGCTGACGCAAGGATAAGCACGCCAAAGTCATGCGTCGTCGACCAGTTGAGCGCATCGTACGTATAGTTGGGGTGCACAACGCTCTGAACGACCGCGATCTGCTCGCCGTGACCAGTGCCGTTGGCGTCAACTGCGCCAATCGAGACGTACTGCGCAGGCGAGAACTGGTACACTCGCGCATGAACTTGCGTGAAGAGGCAGTGCGCCGCCGTGAGCACGAGGCGAGGCGCAATGAGCGTGCCAGCGCAGCGGTTGGCGCCGTCGATCGAGTAGCGGACGCCCGCGACAAAGGTGGCATTCGGCGCGGGGTCGCCGCCATGGATCAAGCGCCGGCCCATGACGCTCGTCGCGAGCAGCGCAGTGAGGCCAAGCGTGCGGAGTGCGGCGAGCATGCCAGTTGAGGAATGGGCAACCACGACATCAAATCCTCGCCGCGCTCTGATTGGTCCATTTCCTAGGCGCGAAACTTCGAACAACCCAGCCCATGCTTTTCAACCAAGCCATCGGTATGGACGAAGAGAGATGGGGAGAGCTGCTGCGTAGAAATATGAGCAATGACGTTGAAGAAGCCAATATCGTGGCGTATGCTTCCTCTCTGATCGGCCCACGAGCGTTTGCCGCGAATAGAGAGCTTGCCTGGAGTCGCCACAGCATATCTATTTGTTTCTGCAGGATATTGATTCTAATAGGTTTGTTCAATATTTACAATTGTATTTGATCAATATGTTTATACAGGTATTGAAATAGAAGAGTTTCAGCTTCAACCCGCTTCGATTTCGAAAGCCAGGTCTGCACTAAGGATGTCATAATTACGGATATCAATTTTTTCCTAACGTTATAACGACTACTACCGACGTTTTAGCGTTCTAACGGTAAGCATCCTTGTTTGCACACCTCCAGCAGACCGTCTTGCGCACGCACGTCGGCCTGCTCATGCGATCGTGGGCCGCGTGTTGCAAGAGCTTGGCCGGGTTGGCGCGGGTACAGGCAGGGGTACAGGCACGAGTGTGGTGGCATCAAGGGAATGTCTACTAGGGTGGCATGGAGCAGGGCATGGATACGAGGTAAGAATGTATCGTTGGTATGCCATCGCCTCGTTCATCGCTGCTTCCGTAAGACGAGTACGGGAGAGCTACGAGTGTGCTTCTGGACTCAGCGCGTCGGTGCAGCGATAGAGTTGAGATAGAAAAAGACATTGAAATTACTTGGCGAGGAAGGGCTGGATGAACGACTTGCCGGACGAGATCCGGCCGTAGATGCCAATACCGCCGCCACAGCCCGCGCCGTAGCTGTCGACACCAATGAGCACCTCCTTTCCGTCCTTCTTGACTGTGAGCGGGCCGCCCGAGTCGCCGGCGCAGAGGTCGTCGACCGAGCTCGCAGCCGTGCAAATGTGCACCGGCTGCACCTGCGGGTACGCGGCCTTGCACTCTTCGGGTTTTTGGATCGTGGCGAGCTCGACCTTGAGCGTCGTCGGGTCCTTCGCACGCGGCTGATGCGGCCAGCCGCGCACCATGGCGGTCGTGCCGGGCGCGTTCACGCTGTCGTCTTCAAAGTAGATGTCGAGGGGCGTAAACTTGGACGCTTTCTCGAGCACGAGGATCGCAAAGTCGTACTGGGACTCCCAGTAGACGCTGTTGAACGAGTAGTTGCCATGCGGCGCGCTCTGCGTCACCTTGATGAGCTCGGCGTCGTTGTCGGTTCCGTTGGCGTAGTGCGACCCAATCGCGACGTAGTTGACGGGTGTGAACTGGTACTGGCGCGGGCCCACCTGCTTGAAGAGGCAGTGCGCCGACGTCAAGACCGCAGTCGGCGCGATGAGCGTGCCAGCGCAGCGGTTGCGCCCGTCGGCCGTGTCGCGAAGACCGGCCACGAAGGTCGCGTTGCCCTTGGCTTCCTCGGAGCCGGCAAAGATCATCTTGTGGTCCGACTCAAAGAGGTGGCCGGCGGCGACGGTCGCGGCGGCGGCGGTGAGCGCAAGCTGGAGCAGCATGGAGGCTAAAGGTAAAGTGAGCGCTTGTCGTCGTCGGGATGTGGCGATCCTGGCCGAGATCCGCCGTCGCCCATTGGCTGGCGCGCTCCAATCGAACCTCATGTCGCACAAGTCCTTGTCAAATGTAATGATTCAGTATAGCATTTCATGCAGGTATTGAACCTACAGAAGTAAATCTAAGGTGTGATGGCAAGTATGTAGTTTGAAAGGGTATCCGTAATGAGGAGAAACGAGCTCAGCATCTCATGCAAGCGCGGCTGCATGCAAGAAGCTTGCCATGTACGCAGACGTGAGCGCTGCGGTATGCATGCACCCTCTCTCATTGAAACGAGACACTGTGCATGGGCTCATTGGTCGTCGCTAGCTCAACGTACGTATATCGACTTCTGGCCGTCTTGCCGTGAATGTGTCGGAGCGACACCCTCGCAAGAGCTGTACATCCAAGATGGTCCATCTACAGTTGGCGACCTCCACAGCATGAGATGTCGCCGCGTTCGATGGGTGCGGCTCGGGCTGCATACCATAAGTGTGGGGCTTTCTTGCTCCAGCGAGGCTTGGTCGTCCCTTCATGCGCCAGCGTCGTCGGTCGATCCCCCTCAAGTGGATGTACCGGTACGCAGCTTGTGGCGACACTAGGATCACCCAAGGAAGCGCGTCGTGTCCAGCTTGTACTCGTTCGAGAAAATAGGGCGGCTTGCACACCGTGGTGCGCGCTTCCTCGTGCCCCACATGATCGCCATGCAATAAAGCGTTCTACTAGTGACGTCCCTTGAACGGCAAAGATATACCACGCAAGGGAGCAACGACATCGGGGAAGCAGCTTTCGAGCCGCCGTGGCTTGGTCCGCTTGGACATCGATGCGCATCGAACAGCGCCCTCTCCTTGCCTTTGTCGTCATCCATGAAAGCTCTCCGTCGATCCTTGCTCACATCGCACCAAAGCCATAAAATAATGGCCTTGATCGGACGAAGCTTCTTGGTAGGGACACCCAAGGCAAGCCTGTTTTCTCCGCATCCAAACAAGCCCATAGATCTTCGCGCGGTGTCATCACGGAAACGAACAGATTCGCGGCGCAGTCCTAGAAGGCTACTCTAATCGATTGATGCATATCAGGCGGCGTCTTATCGACAGAAGGGCTTTTCAGTACTAGGCAAGAAGGCGGTCAGATCGAGCGATGAGCCAACACATTAAAGTATACCTCAGGAGGCATGTCCACGGCCGCCTCTTTCCCCACTACCGACATCCTATCTCGCTGCGGCGCTTTGTCCTCTCTTGCCATTGACGGTCGTCTCGTGAGAGATCTGTAGTCTCGTGACAACAGCGGTCCGCCATCACCTCTACCGACTCGACGTCGCCTCCTCTACCAATTTGCTTGCGATGATTGTCCAAGATTCCATGGACTCACTTGCTGGTCCATCGCCACCAGATAACGTCAGTGATCAACCGAGAAGGAAGCATCCACGAGGAAGATGCTTTCGGAAGCGGCATGTCTCCGCCTGCATGCGGGAGATACTATGTACATACCCGGGTCTATCGACATACAGCGACGGGAGACGCCCTGAGATTCGTGTGTAGCGTGCATGGCATGGGTGGCGAGCTCGGATCTCTGGCGCCAGGGTCGTCACGCTGTTTGTGGTCGTCTGCGCATGCCGAGCATATGGTGCAACACGTGCTGACCGTGTAGGTGTATCCATCATTCTGGTCGCCGGTTCCTTGAAGATTCGACGATCCGAGTTCAGTGACCGCCATGCAGCAGAATCCGAGCAATACCGGCCGCTCGTCGTGGTCTACGCATCATCTCTCATCGGCATTCGATGCGTCACCTTGGAGTGCATGAAACCAACTAGTTGTCACCGCCGTCACGTGCGCCAACCACGCGGACAGTTGAGATGCGGTCCTGACAAGGCGCCGTGGTCGTGCCGGCGTAGTCTGGTACCAGCACCGGTTGGCCTGCAGTCTGCCGTCGGTTGTAGGTACATTATGTATCTCACATGCTGAGCGTCTTTCGCCTGCTTCATCATCGAATCTCCCGCCCCTTTTCCCTCTCCGTCCTCTTCTTCGGAGGTGGTAGGGCGCGCGCAGTGGTCGGACGCTCGACTGACAACTGAGCCATTTCGTAATCGGTGGCAAACGAGGGTCTTGGTGGCGGCATACAAAGACGAAAGCTCAATTGATTAGCTTAGTTCGATTGTCCACGAATACGAGAGGTCCACCCTTGAGATTCCAGCAGCGACGACACTCTTCATAAAACCGCGTCGCCATAGGAAAGGGGTGTGACCTGCACATATCGTTTGTGCTTGACGGAGCGTGCTCGGATCTCGCGTGGGTGTCTACCCCACGTGGCTGCAACTGCGCCTGCGCCACCATAAGATCTTGGTTCTATAGGAATCGAATCTTGGGGAATCTGTACCTTCAACGACGGGCGTGACACACGTGGCCCGCTGACTGGAGTGTGGGACGCAGCAACATGGTGGGTTCCAATCGCCAGGCGGCGAGAAGATTCGCCCGCCTCTATTGGCTCAAACAAGGTTGTGCCGGCGTAAAACGCGAGATTAGTTGGTCTGCATTCTGAAATTTCCGCCCTCGTATGCAGACAGCAACGGTCCTGCCGCGCCTCCGGCTCCTGCCGAGCCTCGCGTCGTACCTCGCACCGTCGCCGACATCGCTCGACGGCTTCCCGACCTTGCACCTCGCTCCGCCCTTCGCACCCAACGCGATTTTGATCCCGCTCGCCGACCAATTGGCGGCGGCCAAAGAGACGCGACCCGCCGAGAACACGGTCAGTGCGCTCAAGAAGAAGTGCTCGGTCGCGACGTGCGACAACGTTGCCCGCTCCAAGGGCCTCTGCAAGGCCCATGGCGGCGGCCAGCGCTGCACGGTGCCATCGTACGTCTGAAAGGTCCATCAGCGTCGTATTCATTCTGCACCTTTAGCTGCCCGCGGTCGAGCCAGCGCAGCGGTCTCTGCATCACTCATGGTGGCGGCAAGCAGTGCCTCGTCGATGGCTGCATGTCCACAGCGCAGTCCAAAGGCGTCTGCAAGGTGCACGGCGGCCGCGTGGCTTGCCGGGCGCCGGGGTGCGTCAAGAACAACCAAGGTGGCGGCTTTTGCCGCGCGCACGGTACGCCTCCAATGCGTTTCTTGTCTCACTCAGACGATGTAGGTGGCGGCCAGCGCTGCAAGTTTAACGGCGGCGGCCACTGCCCCAAGTGGGCGCAGCGCCATAGCATGTGCATCGCCCACGCCAAGATGCTCCACCCGTGATCGTGTGTCGTGTTTTTATTTATCACCATTTGTTTAATAATTTAGCTTGCAATCTCTGTCGTCTGCTGTTGTGACTGGCGACAAGAAAGAGGATGCGGGTACACATCCCTGAGCCGCAGCAAGGTCCATGCCTTCTGGCAGTCCTAGGGCTGGGGTACCGAGGCACCCTTTTTGCCGGTTCGAATCCATAGCCAAACGCCATACCAGCACCTATTAACTGGTAGGACATGGGGTCGAGACTAGCACCGGACGTTTAGCATGGCCCAACGCATGGCTGTCCGAGCTGGCTGGCAGGATCCTACCGGTACCTCTCCGAAGCACGTCGCATACGATGAGTCATGTAAACCGATGTTTGTTCAAGATGCACTACGCGTCGTCGTCGCCGAGGAGCGTGAAGTCGCAGTCGGCCGTGACAGAGAGGAGGAACCGGCCACACCGGTTGGGCTCCCATGTCGTCGGCATGATGACGTACGACTCGTTGAAGAGCGCGGGGAGACTCAGCGGCGGTGACGCGACACTGTGCATCGGCACGAAGTCCGTTTCCGTCCACATGCGCCCGTCGACCGTGACGCTCGAGGCGTCGCGTTGGATCTTGGCGCCTTGAAAGAGATAGAAACCCATCATGGTGCCGACCTACAACCTCGCCTCTCGTCCAATGTTTACGGGAAGGAGTCATCGCACCGAGTCCTTCTTGCATTTCGCGCGCCACTCGTGCTCGGACCGGAGCAAGTGAATCACGACGTTGGCCGGGCGGACGCACTGGAGCGTCAAGTAAAACTTGGGGTTTTTCTTCCAGTCCGGGTTCAAGTGCGCGCCGCCCACCGTGTTCTTGCGTTCGGTCCACTCCTACACAACACGCGTTGATGTATCGCAAGCCGCAAGTGGTGCCACGCACGCCCGCGATGGTCTTGGCCATGACGCTGGGCACCTCGTCGAGTGTCACGACGTCGTCGCTGTGCACTTCAATCTCAAACGTGCCTTCCATGAGCGGCTCGCCGAGCGATGGCACGACCCAGAGACCGTGGACGAGCCAGTCCGGGTTGACTTTGCGAAGAAACAACGTCGCAATCAACGGACTCGCATGGTCCGAGATCGTGCACCACTCGTCCGCCTTGACGAGCAGCTTCCGCTCTGGAATCGGCGGGGCTTTCTGAGCGCGGCTTGGACCTTTGGTCTCGCCGAGAAAGTCGACCTTCTCGGCTTTGACCCGCTTCTTGGTCGTCGCCGTGTCGTCGACGACGACGTCGGGCCGGACGACCGTGAGTCCGAGGGCGTGCGCCTTGTCCTTTTGCGCGTCCCGACGGCCTTTGGTCGACACCTTGTAGGACGTTTGCTTGGCGACGATCTTGATCGTGACCGGGCGCTTGGCGTCCGCAGCTTTGGGCGCCATGCGCAAGAGAAACTGCGGGTTCTGGCACCAGCTCAAATTCTCGGGGCCCGTCACGCCTTGGCTGAGACAGAGCGGGCCACCGGCGGTGCTCGTGTTGCCGTTGCCGCCGTCGTCTGCCGCGCGCCACTTGCCGTGCACCGCGAGCGCGTGCAGCGAGCGAAGGGCGTCAATCTGGACGGCTTTCGAGCTAAAGACGCGGAGGAAGAACTCCATGTCGACGCCGGCGTGGTCCGTGTAGGGCACGACAATATACGCTCGGCCTGGCTCGAGCACCACATTGCCTTTGGAGATTTCGCGCTCAGGGTGTGCGTTCGATCCACTGGGCTGTGCGGCCTTGGGGGCGTCGTGGGGCGGGTAGCTGTGCGCCTCGGCCACGACGCGCGCCTTGTCGTACTCCCACACGATCGAGGCGTGGAGTGCCTTCTTCGACACTTCGAGGACGACAAAGTTGACGGCAAAGTTATCGCCGCCAAAGACGCGAAAGTCGCGCTGGAGAAGCGAGAGAAGAACCGTGCACTTGTCTTCCACGACCAGTCGATACTGCGGGTTGCGAAACCACGACGGGTCTGTCTCGCCTTGGACGGTCCACGTCCGAGGAGTGGGGCCCTTGGCGTGCTCCTCGTTGGTCTCGTGGCCAGTAGGGTTCTCGGTCGCTGGCTTTGTGGGTGGGCCCGCCGCCGCCGGGCCGATCCACTCGCCGCGCACGCAGTACTGGCACGTGCTGGACGGGAAGATGCGCGTGATGTACACTTCGTTGAACGCCTCGACAAAGTCTTCCCACACCATCCAGAACGTGCCGTCGTTCTTGGTCCGGTTAAAGTCGCAGGCTGCGTCGGCGCGGAGCGCCGCCTCGACTTGGAGGTTGTCCTCCCATTTGCCGTCGTCGTTGGACCAGTCGCCCTTCCAGGACCCGCGCTGCCAGACGTTTTTGATCTTGACGAAGCGAAGCGACCCGAGTTCCTTGAGGTGCATGATCACATACAACCGGTTCTTTAGAATACCAGCAGTCGTCACGTCGTTATAGGCCATGGACGCCATCTTGAGCTGGCAGCTCAGAACGCTCTTATACGCACTGTGGTGCTTGAGCAGTTTGGCCCACAAAAGTCCGGTCTCGACAAGCGTTTTCCGTGTCGCGTCGGAGCTCAGATCGATCTTCTTGACGCTGCCGCCCGTGCAATCGATGAATGCCTCGACGATGTTGCCGTCGTGGAGCACCTCGTAGTTGCCGTGAAACTTGGCGTACGCCTTCTCCAAGAGCGGGATAAACACTTCGTTCTTATTGAGGCTGCTGCCGTAGAGCCAATGGCCGGGTTGCACGACCGGCGGCGCGAGGCGTGGGTCGTTGGCTTCGGTCACCGACTGCGAGTAGGGCAGTCGCGTGTCGGTGACGACCTCAAGCCACTGGCAGTCCTTGTAGAACTGGCACGTGTAGATGCCATACGTCTTGAAGTCGTGCATTTGAGACACAAAGAGGTTCTCAATCAAGTTGTCCGGGTGGAGGGCGAGGGCGGCAAAGACGCCGAGGAGCCACGCGTCGTTGAGCCCCGAGCTTTCACGCAGCGTGCCGCAACCCGCCGTGCTCTTAAAGTAGTCGGGCTCGACGCACACTTGGTTGGGGCGGTACCACGGCACGGGCATGCCGTCGTCGCCTTTCTTGGACGACGTCGCGTACTCGGGGGGCGCATCCGCGTTCTTGAAGAGACTCACGGCGCGCGCGGCAAAGTCCGGGTCCTCGTACATGGGCGGGATGTCGCCGCACTCGGAGAGCATCGCAATCACATTGCGCTCGAGCGTGATGCCCGCGCCTTCGAACTGCATGCTCCGCACCACGGGATCTCAAAGTGGACGTTTCGGCGGTTAACGACAAGAGCTTTTGCCACGTATCAAGTGTCATGCGTGGCGTCGTAATGGAGTGGCGCCTAGGGTCGGGCTGCTGCGGACATGAAGAAGAAAGCGTCTACCAGAATCGAGCAGGGCGCGAAGTGAATAATTTTAGTAGAGAAGGTTGCAATGATGCACAGTGGCTCGCAACTGCTGAGCGGTGTGTCTTGATGAGCTCGAGAGCGCGACAACAATACTGGGCCATAGCTTCGACCCGCCGATCTTTTGTGTGTCGGCCGCTCGACGCATTTCCTCAATGCACGCTCGCGCATGTTGCAAGGGAGTGACAACTAAATGACATAAAGTGTATATGTACAAGTTGTCACCACAAGTGACTACGGTATTATAGTTAGATTCAACAATGTTTGGAACACTCCAATCAGACGCGGTGGTGGCGAACATGCAGGAAGGAGCCATGGGAAGGAGCAGCGGCGTCGACTCTCACGACGGATAGCGCACGGTTATTGGCTGAAATACAGCGCCAACAAACCAATCCAATCGCAGAAAACCGCCCGCCCATTGATTGGCTCAAACATGTCGGAAATTGGCCAATCCACGGGGTTACTCCTCTGTAGGCTAACCAAAGTCCCTGCGATTACCGGTACTGAGGTGGACTCGCGTTTTGACCTTGCTGCTTTATCCAGCTCAGGGAGTACAATGCTAGTATTAATACTACATAGTTACTACAATACAACTTGCCACTCCCGAGCTTTGAATGATCGAAACCCGTCGGAATCGCTGTGCCAAAATGTGTCAGTAAACAGTGCATTCTCAGAGATTGGATCCTGCATGATGGTGGTCTCCGTTGGTCGGATGCTGATGCTGCGAGCCAATTTCTGCGAGCCCGCAGCCAGAGTTTTATTCCCTTGCACAGAGCTCATGCGAAATTCAGTGTCCTGGTCGCTCCTGCTGCGCGTGCGCCAATATTTAAAACTTAATTGTTGAGGCTCGAAAACATTGTCCAACGACCGCGTCCCACGCCCAGAGACAACCAGGCAAGACGCCAAGACGAAGAGGAAGAAGAAAAAAGCGTGTGCACTCGTACAGTAGGAAGGCAGCTACCGTGGTCTGAGCGACATTATTGTGTGGGGGAGATACACCGTTGGATGCGGCGTGGGTATGCGCATTACACGCAGCGAGGCAGCCACGAGACATGCGGCCAAATATGACGTCGTCGGCGCACTTAATGGTGGAGCGGCGCGATGGGCTTCATGAACGAGTGCAGCACTGGCTCGTAGTGGTGGTGCACCTGCGGGTAGTGCGGCGGCGACGGGTAGCTGTAATAAATAGACGATGGCTCGCCCGGCGGCGCGTGGCGGCGCTCCCAAGCACTTTGGATGCGGCGCTTGATCTCGTCGAGCCGCAGCGCGTGGTCGTTGGCCGGTTCGTGGTAGACGCCGTAGCCGCGTGGCAGGAGCGGCGCCGGAAGCGCGTACGCTGTCAGTGGTGCGGGCGGCGGCGTGGCAAAGGCCGGCTCGGCCTTGGCACGCGCTTGCTGCATGTTGCGGCGCTTGGTCGCATAGCTCTTCTGCACCGAGTTGGCCTTCTTGCGGTGGTAGTCGCAGAGCGAGTGGAGCTTGCCGTTCTTCCTGCGGGACCGGCGCTCCTTGCACTCCTTGTAGGCGTACTTGCAGCGCTCGTCGGGCGGGAAGGCGGCCGGCGCGTCCGTGGGCGCGCTCGTCGTGCTGGCTGCTTCGGTTGGCATATCGGAATCTGCGGGGCAAAGTGAGATGAACTGTCGACCAGCTGGTGCTGGTTTCGAAAATATAAAAACGGGGCGCTTCGGTTTCTGTTTTGTTTTTATTGCCCTTGTATACAAATACCAAGACGAGATAAAACCATTGCATTAGAATGACCCATTGGAGCATGTTATATTACGCACTCGAGTGATTAATCTCAGTGCTGTGCCCATTTCTTCGCCTCGTGGTAAAAGAATACACGCATAACCATACAAATCGCAAGTCGGAATAAAACATTGGCATTACATTTCATAATAAAAGCGCTGCGAAATGCCACGGCCGATTACTGCGGCAGTTGAAGTCCCACACATATCATTTTTCTCATATTTTTTTAAATATCATTTGCCACCGCCATATCATTTCAGCGCCGTGGCCCCAAATGAACGGGAGTCGAGGGAGCTCGGGAGCCATAGCTCCTTGTCTCGACACGCCTTGGCTGAGTGGGAAGGCGTCGCTGGGAGAACGCAGGGACGGGCTGCAACAGAGGTCGGGCAAGGGTCAAGTTTTGGGACATGTTGAAGCTGCACGGCGTCCGAATTCAATGATCCAGCTGCGAGTAAGGGAAGGTCGCCAGCCCCATACGTAATGATATCCATCAAGAAAGAAGGCGAATTGGTTGAAGTCCGCCGACTGAATCCGAGCGCATCGGCCAGCACTGATCGCACTGACGTGCGTCACACAGCGCCCGCCTGAACGCAGAGCCTCCGCGGCCGAACGTTCCAGACGCGGTGTTACTCGACGCGCGTTGAATAATAACATCGCGTGCTACTAATAATGGCTATCAGGCTATCACAGTCCGGTTGCACGGACTCATACAGCCGCCTTCTGAACGCACTCACAGAGGAGTCACTGCGTCGGTGCTATCGTGGATATATCAGTGCGCAGCCAAGGATACTACGTCGCACGACTGCATCGGATACAGAGAAAAAGACGCACCTGTCCACGTCGGCGAGAAACGCGTGAAGCGTCGCGTCGTCGTCGTTCTCATCGCGGTGCTTTGCCTTCTTTGGTGCCACAGAAATGTCGTCGTCGTCGTCGTCGCCAAAGCTCCGCTTCCCAATGCCCTTGAGGAGTGCGTCGAGCTTGGACTTGGCGGCCTTGGCTTGGGCTACGCCGCAATAGTATGTAGATGAGCCCACACGATGAGAGTACGAAGCTCATCCCCACCGAGCGAGACAGGCTTTTCCCACTGTGTTTCTTGTGTGTGCACGTTCCAGTAATACGACGACTGGGTCGTCGGGTCATTCACAAGCTGCCAGCCACTACAGGTCGCAGAGTGTGGAGTTGATCACGGACAGGATAAGGCGTACTCTGGGAGATCCTCGATCGGTGTCTTCTCAGCGATAGCACCGGGCTTTGTCCATGACGTCTCCTTCGTGGTCTAGGGAAATTGCCGATAGCACGATGAAGCTACGTCGCGTTGCGCCTACCTCGTTCCAGTAGTAGACGTCACCCGTCGCTGGGTCCTTGGCCTCCAACCATCCCGACGGCAGTTGGTTCTTCGAGGCGCCACCAACCTCTGTGCCCCATCAGAATCGTGTCGGACACCTCTACGGACTACCTGCACGTCGCGTCGCGTACTCGTTCGAAGCGCTGGCCTCCGACGCGACTTGGATGGTGCTACCAATACTGGAGCCCGCGGCCGTTGTCGATCGCGGGGCACTGGCGGCTGCTTGATGGGACACGTGGCTGGACTCATGCAGGGGATGAGCCTTGGCTCGGCGCTGCGCGAGCACCTGGAGCGTGTTGTCGCCGCGCTCGAGGCTCATGCCCACGCCATGTTGGTGGCCCCCTCGTACTGCGACGGTCCCGTGCCCGTGGCGGCGAGGTGCTTCTGGGCCGCGGCCCGCGCTTGCCGCGCCGCTGCCTCGGCCTGCCCTCGCGCGGCTTTCGGTGGCATTTGGTCGAAATTTTCACACTCGACCACCTGGCTGCTGCCACCACGACACGCGGTGAAAAACGCGGTGTAAAATGAGTGTGGCATATGCCGCAAATAAAGCGACAATGGTCCGAGTGCCACGTCATGGCCGCACTCGTCCTTGCAGCCTCGGACGTAGAGACAAGACCATGACACTTCCTTGGGTATTGCAACGAGTACGGTACCTTATTCGGTACTAGTACTATAAAGGACCACCACACAACCGAGAAAAAGTTCCGAGCGAGCGGCCAAGGGCCGTCTTCGAGGCTCCAACCTCTCTGTCACGCCTCGAATCTCGCAGGCTCAATCGACGCCGACGTCGATGCAAGCTGCCGATCGACTTGTGTCATGTACAAGTGCGTGGACAACCTGTCTGCTGTCCACAGCTTGACGCTTGTTCCGATGTGGCGCTGTCTCGATCAAAAGCATGTGGCGACTCGTGTCAAGAAAGGTGGTATTGGAGGTACGTCAGTGAGCGACATCGCTTGCCAGTAGCTTCATCGCTCGAAGGCGGCCGCACAAGATCGCACATCGCTTGCGCCGAGTACATTTCTCGTTCGTAGCAAGCGATCCTGTGGGCCATTTCATGGGGACTTTCTTCCGTCGAATTTGCCACGCCGTCTCTAAATCTGGCACGTGCCTCGGACCCTGCATTTTTCACCTCGTTTCCCACCTGCGTCGTGGCTCGTCGCGCCTTTCGCACGTTCACCCAGATGTCGCATCCGTATAATTTTACCGTATCCGGAACTTCCCTGGGATTTGCTGACGCTTTTCACCACCTCCATCGTATTTTAATGCCCTCGGCGTCGACTCCATACAAACAACAAGCTTGTAGTTGAGCGGAAATCATTTATGGATTTTATTGCACCTCGGACCGGTCCTCCGGCTGCCAGCTGGGTTCGCCAAGCCTTTGGCGACGCCCCTGGCAGAGGTTGTCATTTCGCGTCTGTCGTCCTCCTCACGCCGCCTACATGCAGGGACCGAGCACGTCCGTGCCGGAGGAGAAGCTGCCGCTGCTGGCCACGCGCAGCGAGCCCATCGTCCGCGGCTCCTTTGGCTCGCCGCGCGATGAGCGCAGTGACACACCTCGCAGTGACACACCGCGCAGCACGAGCTCGCCCGTGCCCGACCAGAGTCCGTCGCCGGCCGACACCGACAACCGCGTCTCTCTCGACGTCTCGCCGGTGTCCTTCGGACGCTCACCAGGTAGCTACGCAGCGACGTTCGACCCGCGTCGGATCAACAACGATTGGACGGGCAACCTGCAGTCGGAGCTCTCGGAGGCGGCGCTCTACTCGGATGTGTCGAATGCGGTACGTGGGCGACGCGGCGACAGCGGCGCCTCATTATACACTGTGTAGAAGGACCAGCTCAAGAAGTCCAAGGCGCAGCACATGGAGTCGTTCGACTACGATTTCTTCGAGTCGCGTGTCAACCAGCAGCACGAGCTCGAGTCGAACGAAGAGACGATCCGCGCGCTCAACATGGGCCGCTGGATCATGACCTTTGGCATTGGCCTCGGCACGGCCGGCGTCGCGTGCTTTATTGAGAAGTTCACTGACCTCTTCTCCGAGTTTCGCCGCGACGCAATGGAAGAGATGATCGAGAAGGAGCGCCACCACGAAGCGGCCTTTGGCATGGCTTTCCTCACGTACGCCGCCATCTCGGTCATGTATGTGAGCGTCGCCACGTACTGCGTCGCGATTCTGTGCCCCGTCGCTGGTGGCTCGGGCATTTCCGAGATCAAGGCCACGCTCAACGGCATCAAGATCCACCGCATCGTCGGCTCAAGACGCTCTTCTGCAAGGCGATTGGCATCCTCTTCTCGGTCGCGGCCGGTCTCCCGGTCGGGAAGGAGGGCCCGATGATCCACTCGGGCGCGATCATTGGCGCGGGTCTCTCGCAAGGCAAGTCGTCGTCGTTCGGGCTCGATACGAGCTGGACCAAGTTCAAGGGCTTCCGCAACGACAAGGAGAAGCGCGATTTCATCTCGTGCGGTGCGGCCGCCGGCGTCGGCGCGGCCTTTGGGGCGCCGATTGGCGGTGTCCTCTTCGCCCTGGAAGAAGGCGCTTCATTCTGGCACCAAAACCTCACGTGGCGCACGTTCTTCTGCGCCATGGTGTCGGCGTTCGTCGTCAACTTGTACAGCGCGTTCCGGTCCGAGGTCGACGACGACGACAGCCGGTGGGGCCACCTCGGCAACCAAACGGGCACGCTCTCGTTCGGCTCGTTTTCCGAAAACAACAAGAGCTACGCGGTGTGGGACGTCCCGATCTTCCTGGCCATGGGCATGATTGGCGGCCTCATGGGCGCGATCTTCAACCAGGCCAACACGATTTTGACCAACTTTCGCCGGTCGTCGCCGCTCCTCAGTCATCGCTACGGCCGGTTTCTCGAGGCCATGGTCATCTGCCTTGTCATGGCGATCACGAGCTTCTGGCTCTCGTACCGCTTTGGCACGTGCCTTCCTCTCGATGGGCCGTACAAGGAGCAGCTCGTCCAGTTTTACTGCGCCGAGAACGAGTACAACGACCTCGCGTCGCTCTACACGGTGGCGTTTGCGACCTCGATGAAGCAGCTCTTCCACTTTACGACGCCGGCGTCCTTCACGCTCTCGTCGCTGCTTGTCTTCTTTGGCTCGTTCTACATCATGGCGTGCTGGACGTACGGTATTGCGGTGCCGTCCGGGCTCTTCGTCCCAAGTCTCCTAGCCGGCGCGGCCTACGGTCGCATCTGGGTCCACTTTCTTGAAGCCGCGCACATCCCGCACACTGCACCGATTGGCATGTTTTCACTCATTGGCGCGGCCTCGATGCTCGGCGGCATGGCGCGCATGACGATCTCGCTCACGGTCATCATCCTCGAGTGCACGGGCGTCATCGAGTGGGGTCTTCCCATCATGGTGTGTCTCATGATGGCGCGCTGGGTCGGCAACAGCTTCAACCACGGCCTCTACGACATCCACATCCACCTCAAGCACCTCCCGTTCTTGGAGTTTGACCCGCCGTTTTACGCGCGCTACCTCCGCGTCGCCAACATCATGGGCTCGCCGGTCGTGTCGCTCGACCACATTTCCAAGGCCGGCGCCATCTACGATGTCCTCCGCGCGTCGGCGCACTCGGGCTTCGCGGTCGTCGCGCCCGGGAAGGAGAACGACACGCCCAAGTTTGTCGGCATCATCCAGCGCAAGCACCTCTGCGTCATGCTCCAGCGCAAGGACTTTAGCGTCGCGCGCCCGATCCCGTTCACGCGCCAGCCCGCGAGCGAAGAGAGCTTCCTCTACAACGAGCAGTACGCCCTCTCGTACCGCGACATCGAGTCGACGTATCCTCGGTACCCCAACATCAACGAAATCCGGCTCGACTCGACCGAGCGCGAGCTCTGGATGGACCTCACGCCGTACATGAACCCGACGCCGCACACGGTGCAGGACCAGATGCCGGTCCCGCGCGCCTTCCGCCTCTTCCGGTCGCTGGGGCTGCGCCACTTGGTATGCACGTATGCTTGAGTGCGAGGGACTCATGCGATGATGTTGTAGATTGTTTTGAACCGCAGCAACGAGGTCAAGGGCATCATCTCGCGCAAGGATTTGACCGAAGAGCATTTGAAGGAGTCGCTCGAGAACCTCACCGAGATGGAGAAGATCCGCATCCAAGGCTACTTTAACCGCAACAGCCGCTACTCGCAGCTCTCGCACCGCTTTCTCGACGTCGAGAAGACGCTCCTCTCCATGTCGGACAACGCGTAGCCTTCGTAATATAAACAACCTCGACGTCCCGTTCTCTTTCTCGACCTTCTTGCTAGGAAACTACGGGAGTCGACCACGTAGTCGGCCCTCCGGAAGCGAATGCCTTGACTTGGCATGGCGCCGTACACCCGACGCGACGGCCACGAGCCTGGCGAGAGAGCTCACTGTATCACAGGCGCGCTTGGCGAGAACCAAGTGCAGTAGACCCTCCTGAAGCCCAAGGACTTGCGTGTTGACGTGTTGTTACGACGCCACGGAGGCTCGGCGAACGGTAGTTGCTCAGAGCGCTGGCGGCGTCGACGGCAGGAGGTGCGCGACGCCAGCGAGGGCCAGGCGCTCTTCGCGGGTCAGTTGAGGCGGCGGCGCAAGGTTACTCATCGCCGTGCGTCGGCGAGTGCGTCGCCGACGCTCCGAGGTCCATGGGCACGCGGGCTGGACCTACGCAGACGTGGTACATATGGTCTCGTCAAGCCTACGCTACGTGGGTCTCTGGGCGGCGCGCGGGCGCAGGACGGAAGAGGCCGTGACGGCGCTGCACCGAGCGAACCATCGGCCTCAATCAGACTGGCGTGCTCCTGGTCTTCCGGATAAGGATAAAAGACGTACAGCCAATCCCAAGCGATTATCGAGATAGACAACCAATCAAAAAAGCGAACACAGAAATAGCCAATCCGAAGCGTCCTAGAGGCTACGAAGCGTATCTGATTGGGCATCTCAGCGGGTGGATCGTGGCGGTCGAGATACATTGATACATGAGCTCGATACTACGAGGGGCTTGTCACTGGGCCTCTCTTCGTATCGGTACCTCGCTCGGTGGTACGAAAGCGCCAGTGGTCCCACAGCTCAACTATAGTAGTTCGACACGCGTTGGTCTATTGTAATGGTTTAAATGTCACTGACGTGCGACTTGGTGCGACCCCAACCGTTCGACGGCGTCAAGAGGACGTTGGCAGGCGACGCGATCGCGACGGGCGGCATGGTCCAGTCGACGGCGTCCGGCGCTTCCATCGCCTCGATGGCATTGCGCGCCATTTCCGCCCAGTTGATCGTCGTGTACTTGATCGTGAGCACGACGAGCTTGAAGCCGGCCGTGAGGCAAATGCCGTACCAGAGCCCCGCAAAGCCACAGCTCCAATGGATCGCAAAGAGGTATGCGAATGGCAGCTGGATGCCCCACATCGCGATAAACGCAACCAGCGACACGAACGGCATCTGACCCATGCCATCGAGGATCGCGGTCATCGTGATCTCGAGCGCATCGAGGCAAAACGCCAACACAAAGAGCGGGAGCACATCGTTGCTCAACGCAAGGAGCGCGATATCGCTCGTGTAGATTCGCAGCACGAGGTCGCGCCCCAGCAGCGTCGCCAGCGCCACGAGCGCCGTGGCGGCGACGATTGTGGCGAAGCCGAGGCGACTCGCGGCCCGCGCGGCGTTCGGGTGGCCGGCGCCAAGGTGGTTGGCGACCTTGACTTGGGTCGAGCAGCCAATGCCCCAGAAGAGCGCCCAGACCATGCCCCAGAGCGTGAGCAAGATCGCATTCGACGCGAGGACTTCGGCGCCGAGCTGCGCCGCGATGAGCGACATGCACGAGTTGGCGAGCGTCGTCAAGCCGTCGTTGATGCCGAGTGGAATCGCCATGCGAAGGAACGTGCGCCACCGATCGGACGTGAACGCCGACCAGTGCCAGCCATCCCACGCCTGCTTGTGGTAGCCGCGGTAGCTAAACGCATAGAGGAAGAGCGCAATGGGCTGGAACCAGGACGCAGCCACCGTCGCGACCGCCGACCCGTCAAAGCCGAGGCCACCCCAGGTGCCGGCGCCGTAGATGAAAAAGGTGTTGGCACCGACCGCGAGGAAAATGGCGACCGTGCCAATGACCGTTGTCGGGGCGACAATGTTCATGGCCTGGAGGTACTGGCGCATGCACGCATAGGCCAGCGTGGGCCAGATCGAGAACGAGAGAAGTCGCGCAAAGCGAACGCCGAGGCCGACGATGCTGAGGTCGTCCGTCGCGCGCAAGAGGACGACGTCGAGGACCCAGTACCACACAAAGACGGGCACGGACAGAAGCGTCACGAGGATCAGGGACATTTGAAACCAAACGCCCATGAGCGAATAGTTCTTGGCGCCAAACGCTTGGCCGCAGAGCTAACCGACACGATTAACTTAGGAGGATACACGCAGGATAGACACGCCTACCGTCACGAGGGCCGAGGCCATGGCCCAGACGGCAAAGAGCGGCACTTGGGTCCAGATCGTCGCGAGCGACGAGCCTGCGAGCGCGTCCGTTCCGAGGTGCCCGAGAAAGGCCGAGTCGATCGACGTGAGCGCGATGCGCGCAATGTTGGCGAGCGCCATCTGGAAGGCAAGCGAGAGGTACGGCCAAAACTCGTGCTCGAGGTCGAAGACGTCCGTCTTCTTGGACACCAGCGGCGTGTGCTCCATCATCCTCGTCGAGTAGTACTCTGAGCGCCGGCAATCTGTGGTCGCCACCGCTGGGACACGCTTGGATTGTTTGTGCAAAGTGGGACCGTCGCGACGTTTGATTGGCGCGTTCATCGTCAGGCGACCAATCCGAGAACGGTATTCCGTGTTCGAATTCGAAGGCGCGCTGGAAGAAAGGCCGAGGACGCGGTGGATGGCGGCGACGCGCCCCATCGAGCAGGCATGTATTAGCTGAAGTACCAGCTAATACATGCCTGCTCGATGGGGTGCGACTGCTCTTGCGCGTTGCTAGACACGAGAGCCATATACAATCTGGTTGCAGTCGGCAGCGAGGGATCGGCCCATCCGGCGGTGGTGTTGACTACCCCTCCGATCCTACGCTGGTCGCGATTGGTCCACAGCCAGTTTGGGTAATTAGGATCCGTGGTTCACAGTAATGGTCGACCCCACGGGTCGACGCTGGATACACCCAGGCGGTATTGACGAGCTTCTCAAAATGCGTGTGCGCATGAGTGCAATGCTGCGAATGCACGAGAGGCAGGATGGACACACACTAATGTATTACTATGTACAACTAGGAGTTGTACGGCACGGAGAGAAGATCTATATCTACGCCTCGGACTTGGCGTTCGTCGGCGTGTTGCGGTGAAAGCCGGGCGACTGCGACGTCAAGAGCGCGTTGGCGGGCGACGCAATCGCGCACGTCGCCGACATGGTCCAGTCGTCCGTGGCTTCGACCGTCTCCATCGCGTGGAGCGCCATGAGGTCCCAATCGATCGTGACGTACTTGATGGCGAGCACGACCATCTTGAAGCCGGCCGTGAGGCAAATGCCATACCAGAGCCCCGCAAAGCCAAAGCCAAAATGGATCGCGAGCACGTAGCTCATCGGGAGCTGGACAAGCCACATGGCGACGAACGACACCATCGACACAAACGGCATCTGCCCCATGCCTTCGAGAACCGCCGTGATCGTAATCTCGATCGCGTCGAGGCCAAAGCCCAGCACAAAAAGCGGCAGCACCGAGACGCAGTGCTCGATCAAGACGGCGTCGCTCGTGTAGATGCTCAGAATCGGCGTGTGGGCCACGTACGTCACCGCAGCCACGAGCACGGCCGTGACAATGATGGCGCAGAAACCGAGCTGGCTCGACGCACGGGCTGCTTTCGGGTGACCGGCGCCGAGTTGGTTGGCGACCTTGACTTGGGTCGAGCACGCAATGCCCCAGAAGAGCGCCCAGACCAGCGTCCAGAGCGTGAGCAAGATCGCATTCGACGCGAGGATCTCAGCACCGAGCTGCGCAGCGATGAGCGACATGCACGAGTTGGCAAGCGTCGTAAAGCCGTCGTTGAGACCGAGGGGTAGTGCCATGCGCAGAAATGTCATCCACCGGTCCTTCGTGAAGGCCGACAGCTGCCAGCCGCCCCACGCCTGCTTGTGGTAGCCGCGGTAGGCGAACGCATAGAGGTACAGCGCGATCGGTTGGAACCACGAGGCGACGACGGTGGCGAGCGCCGAGCCGTCAAAGCCAAGACCGTCCCAGTCACCCGCACCGTAGATGAGCAGCCAGTTGGCCACGACGGCAATCACAATCGACATGGTGCCAATGATCGTCGTTGGTGCCACGAGGTTCATGGCCTGGAGGTACTGGCGCATGCAGACGTACACGAGGCTCGGCCAGATCGAGAAGGACAAGAGCCGCGCAAAGCGGAGACCGAGCGCAATGATCGTGACGTCGTCCGTCGCGCGCGAGAGAACGACGTCGAGCGTCCAGTACCACACAAAGACTGGCACCATGAGCACGCTCACAAGGCAGAGCGCCATTTGAACCAAATGCCCATGAGGTTGAAGTTCTTGGCGCCGTACGCTTGGCCGCAGAGCTATACATGTACATCGATGAGGCAACGGACCCATCCGATCAACGCACGCACCGTAATGAGGGCCGAGGCCATGGCCCAGACGCAGTTGAGCGGCACTTGGGTCCAAATCGTCGCGAGCGACGAGCCGGCGAGCGCGTCCGTACCGAGGTGCCCGAGAAAGGCCGAGTCGATCGAGATGAGCGCGATGCGTGCGACGTTGGCGAGCGCCATCTGCAGCGCGAGCGAGACGTAGGGCCCGAGCTCCCGCTTCAGCACGAACGTGTCGGTGGGCTTGGCCAGCAGCGGCTTGGACTCGAATGCGCTCGACATGGCCAAAGGAAAAGTGACGATTGGAAGGTTCCGTGGTCGCGACACCATCATGCGACAGTGCGTCTGGTCCGTGCAGCCAGCTGCAGAGTGGGACGGGGGGTGTAATCCTGCCCGGTACCTTCAAGCGGTCATGTACACCAGGATGCAGGAGGGCTCAGATGCGATGCATTCGATCCACCCAGCCACCCAACACCGTTGATCGGAGAACCCATCGGAGGGCGAGCGGCGCGTTTGATTCATTATCTTTGCCGCTGCTCGAGAGCACAGTCATCTTGAGCAAGCCAGCTGTTTGCAGATGGCAGCGAAGGATGATAGACGCGAGCGACTGGAAAAGTGCCTTTGACGAGCAAGGCCGGAACAAGGGACAGGAGGTCGATGGTGCGCTGGATGGACTTGTGCGTTCGTCTACAGTTGGCTCTACTGCAAACCGTAGAGGAATGGGTGGTGGGATGTAAAGGGACCCACTTCCACGGACGACGATGCTTCGTCTCCTTCGACAGGCGCCGTGCACGGCTTGGTGTCGTTGTATTTTGCACGGGGATCCAGTCCGTCGCCGTAGACAGTCGAGGCAGCACGTGGGACAACAGACAAACTCCGTACACATAGAGTAGCCTCTCACGCTTAAACGCTATGCAAAGCAAGGTGGTCGCGAAGTCTGTGGTGCGCAAAGCCTGGTTCTGAACCACTCGTTGGCACCTCTTGTGGGTGCAATAAAACAGGCAACGTAGACGGGGCTATTCCGACGTTGTCGAGCGACACACCACGACCATGTACGAAAACAACGTCCGACTAACTCATGTACTAAAGTACTAACTAGTATACTAAAGTACTAACTACATACTATAGTACTACTTAAATACTAACTAAAATACTAAAGTACAAACTAACGTACGGCGCGTCATACAGAATACCACCACGTCCTTCACAATACTGATCAAGCGCCACGGCCGCTTAGCGGCTGGAGAAAGCCAGGGCGCGACGATGTCGACGCGCTCGGTCACCGACATGTTTCTCCGCCGCGACGAGCTTCTGGCATCAACCACTTCAAGGTACGACTTGGTGCCTGCGTTCGAATGCGCTGGTCCTCTTCCAGCAAGGGCCTGGCTACGCGCTTATATAACGAAGCCATTTGAATCAATCGTAGGGAACTTTGTATGGAATAAAGCTCAAAAGAGCAATACCGCATCGAGCAAGCACAACCCGCGTACAGCGATCGTGCGCAAGTTGTCTTCAACACCTCAGAGCGGTGACGTCGCCTCGTGTTGGCTCACTGAATCGATCTTCCCAAGCTCATTTTCGTTTTCTGCGGTTGGACGACGATGGCAACGCCCGAGATCCCCGACGTCTTTGACCTCCGCTCCGAGCTGCTGCCGTTCCTCGGCTTGTCCCTTCAGCTCGTCATTACGAGCATGGCACGGCTCGCCATCATGGTCATCGACAGCGCGTTCCTCGGACACCTCGGCACGAACGAGCTCGCAGGCGCTTCCCTCGCAACGCTCTGGATCGAGCTTCCGCTCTGCACCGTGTGGGGTATGGCCTCAGCTCAGATCGCGGTATGCAACTGTGAGGCATGCCCATCTCATGCGATGGATGATTAGCTCTGTGGCCAAGCGTACGGCGCGAAAAACTACCTCCTCATGGGCATCTGGCTGCAAATGGCTCTCATTCTCATCACCATCTTATCGCTGCCGACGACCGTCTGGTACTTCTTCCTCGAGAGCATTCTGCGCCACACGACCGACGACGCGACGGTCGTTGCCTTTGGTGCGCGGTTCGCCGAGCTCTTGTCGCCCAGCATTTGGCCGCTCCTCGCCTACGTCTGTTTGCGCCAGTACCTCCAAGCCATGGGTGTCGTCCTGCCCACGACCATCAACGGCATCGTCTGCATCGGCATCGACATCGGTGCCAACTACCTCCTCATCTACACGGCGGGCCTTGGCTTTGACGGATCCCCGCTCGCTACCGTCATCGCTGCGTGGTTCCAGCCAGTTGCGCTCTTCATCTATGCGTTTGTCTACAAGAAGCACCACCACGAGGCGTGGGGCGGCTGGAAGCTCTCGGAGCTCACGTGGAGTCGCTGGAAGACGTTTTTCCGGATGGCGTTGCCCCTTGGGCTCAACGACGGCTGTGACTTGCTCGCAGCCGCAGCGCTCTCGTTTGTCGTTGCCAAGATGGGCGCGAACGTCATTGCCACGCAAGCGATCTTGAGCAGCGTGTGGATGATGGTGGGTGCAGTTTTCTACGGCATCGGGCTAGCGTCCGAGGTCGGACTCGCCGAGCACCTCGGCGGTGGTCGACCGCGGGCGGCCCGTGCCCGTGCTATGATGGGCTTTGCTGTCCTCGCACTCGCTGCCGTCCTTGTGTGCATCGTGCTCTGGGTTGGCCGCGCAAGCGTCGTCGGTCTCTTCACAAAGGACTCGGTGCTGCTGGCGATGTACACGGACGTTTTACCACTGTACATTGCAGCGTCGAGCTTGAATGGACTCGGTATCGGACTCCTCACGGCGCTGGAAGGCATGGGTCAAATGGGCTTTGTGACGTTCGTGACGGTCATCGGTCTCTGGGGCGTCCAGCTGCCACTGGCCTACTACTTTGGCATTGTCCAAGACCTCGGGCTTCCGGGCGTTTGGACTGCAACAACGATCGCCGCAGCTGTCAAGGTGGCCATCATGGGCGTGCGATTTCTCTGCATTGACTGGCAGAAAATGGTTCAAGAAGCCGTGTTGGGGGCCGAAGCGGACGGCCCAAAGCTCTCGAGCACGGAAGCCGACGACCCCGCGGTCCTCGAGGCGCGCGACAGCGAGTCGATCTACATCATGACGTCGTCGCCAGTCCACAGCAAGGCGCAGGACGTCGGTCACGTGACTCTTCTTTAGCTTCCTCATGTCTGCATTTCATCGATCACATGGCGTATTTAATCAATCAATCGACTGCCACAACGTTGCAGCGCGCTACTTGCATCGCCTTGGTCGTGCAAACTTTGGTTGGGACAGGAGAGCGCGCTTGTGCCAAATCAACATGGATGCAGTGCACGTATTAGAGTAACGCACGAGGACGTAGCAACCCTAATCCCTTTCGGTTACTGTTTGCTACGTCAACGTCATCACGTGCTGTGTTCACGCGGCGACGCTCTCTCCGCAAAAGGTCAGGAGATAAAGTCCATCGACTACAGCTTGATGACGACAAGGAAATAACAGGTCAATTATCCCCATGATGATGACGAGGACAGTGAAGCTAAAGGTGATACCGGCGTACCCAACGTCGGCATGGTGTCGGAGCTATGTTCGTAGCCACGCGCACACGGCCAGCGCGTCTTCTGCCAAGCTACGCATGCCCACCTAGGCTACTGCAATGAAAGCTGATGGCTGAACTATCCAAAGCAGCACCTTTACCAACCCTAATCCTAACCTCCTTCCTACTGCAAACTTTGTGGTGCATTTGTCTATTAAACTTGTCGATCGAGGGCTACGCCTTGGCGTGATGCGGCAAGAGCGTGGTCGCTTTAAGTGGCCAGGGCTCGCCAATGGGCTCCAAGACCGCGTTCGCGGGCGATGGCACGGCCACTTCGACGTGCCAGGCGGCGGTTGTCTCCGACTCCATGGCAGAGATGGCCTGAAGAGCCATGACAGACCAGTCGACCGACACGAGCTTGATGCTGAGAGCGGTGAGCTTGAAGCTGGCGGTAACAGCGTATCCGAGCCAGACACCGTGGAGGCCGTAATGGAAGTGGATCGCGAGCACGTAGGCGGCGGGGACCTGCACACCCCACATGCCCACAAACGAGACGCCCGATACGAACGGCATTTGGCCCATGCCGTTGAGAACCGCTGTGAGCGTAATCTCGAGGGCGTCCAGCGCATAGGCGAGAAGGTACAGGGGCAGCACGGCGCTGCAGTGGCGGACAAGGTCGGCGTCATTGGTAAACACGCCGAGGATGGCAGAGCGACATATGTACAGCACCGACGCCGTCGTCGCTGTCGTTGCGACGACGGTACCAAGACCAATGCGAGTCATCGCCCGGGCGGCGACGGGGCGGTTGGCCCCTAGCGCGGTCGCCACGTGGACTTGGGTCGCACACCCGACACCGAACGAGAGTGCCCAGAGCATGACCCAGAGCGTGAGCAAGATGGCGTTGGCGGCCAGCGCGTCGACGCCAAGCATCGCGACGACCAGTGACATGCACGAGTTGGCCAAGTACGTGAGCGCGTCGTTGAGCCCAAGGGGCAACGCCATCCGGAAAAACGTCTTCCAGCGGCTCCACGTGAGCTCCGAGACCTTCCAGCCGCCCCACGCCTCGTGATGGTACTTCTTGTAGACGAACGCATAGAGGAAGAGCGCGATCGGCTGGAACCACGATGCGACGACGGTGGCGAGCGGGGATCCGTCAAAGCCGAGGCCACCCCAGTCACCGGCGCCGTAAATAAGAACGTAGTTGGCGCCAATCGTGATGCCGATGGCCGCGAGACCGTTGAATGTCGTCGGCGCCACAATGTGCATCGCCTGGAGGTACTGGCGTAGACACGCGTAGACCAGTGTCGGCCAGACACTGAGCGCCATGATGCGAGCGAACCGGGCACCAAGGCGACGAACGGCCGCGTCGTCCGTGGCCTGCACCAAGATGACGTCGATCGAGAGGTACCAGGCCATCACGGGCAGCGCGAGGCCAGAGACGAGCAGCAGTGCCATTTGCAGCCAGACGCCCATGAGCACCTTGTTGGTCGCACCGTACGCTTGGCCGCAGAGCTAGTATCCAAGTGCAATCTCAGCGCGATGATGAAGATGCTTGCTTACGGTCACGAGCGCGGACGACATGGCCCACACTGAGAAGAGCGGGACTTGAATCCACGTCGACGAGAGCGACGCAGCCGCCAGCGCCGACGTCCCGAGGTGCCCAAGAAACGCGTTGTCGATCGTAAGCAGCGCGATGCGGGTGATGTTGGCGAGCGCGACCTGCAGCGCCAGCGAGGCGAACGCTGCAAAGTGGCTGCGGACGTCGTGGCCGTCCGTCGCAGCTAGCAGCCGCTGTTGGTCCTCGGCCATGCCAGTCGTCGTGTGGGATGCCAATCACTTGGCGCTGCGAAGGCGGCCGAGTTCGGTAGAAGTCTATTTGCACGCCATTTTGACTTCAATTCGTCCCATGGGTTGCTGCTCGGCCAATTGCGGCGCGCGATCGCGGTGCGTCATGTATACATCATAGGTTCCACGCCGGGTACGGATGATTTTCGAGCCTTGGGCGAATGCATTTCGAGCATCTGAGGAATTTGACGCGGAACGAGTTGACTGCAGATCGCAAAGTCGGCGTGTATCGAAGGAAGTGAAAGATGCGTCTGTGTACTTGGTGAGCATGACCCTCCCACCCTCCCACCCTCTCTCACACACAAGGAACGAGCCATCTTCAAACACATCCCTTAAACCCGGGCGGGTGGGTAACAAGGTCTTATGTGTCAGGCACTGCACAACGCACCTCATCATTGTCGAGGGCACCACTGAGGCCGCGGGTTCTCGCAAAATGCAACATTTTACGATTTCGTTGCTCGTAATGCATCCAATCGTTGGGTGCGTTTATCCACGCCACGATGGCAGCCATCGCCAGCAACGCCGACCTGGTTGAGAAGGTCGCTGGCTTCGTCGCGTGCCCGTTTGGCCTCCACGCACTCCTCGCACTGCTGCCGTTCGAGAGCTTGAGCCTCCCGTACCAGAGCTTATGGACGCTCTCGAACGCTGTGCCGCTGTGCCATCTCTGGCCGCAGCTCCGCGCCGCCGTCCTTACGTCCCCGGGTCACGCCGTCGCCGCCGCCGAACTCATGGCCTTGCGCCCCATCGTGCGCATCGACACATCGCATGTCCCGCGCTTTCCTTTCCTTCGCCATGCGAGCACGCGTGTCGCGCTGCGCTCTTCGGCCACGCTGTCCACGGTCGCCCACATGGGCAGCCACGGCGGCATAGTCGAGCTCTCGCTCGCCTTGCGCACCGACGCGACGCTGCATGACATTGCGCTCGCGCGGCGGGTGCTGGCTTCGTTTGCTCACCTGCGGGTTCTCGAGCTGTCATGGATCACGTCGCAGACAGGCGTCGTCTTGTCGCCGCTGCTGGCCACGATCGCACGCCTGCCTCGACTGGCCGACCTCACGATCGCTTGTCCCGGCGTGCACGGTCTTCCGCATTTCGCCGTGACCTTTCTCTTGGCGTGGTTGGGCACAAGCCGCGCCGAGGCCCTGCGGCTGCGCGACGTCGACCTCGGCGATGCGGCCTGTGAGGCGCTCGCCCGCGCACTGCACGCGTCGCGGTCGCTGCGGGTCCTTGACCTCGACGACAGTAACGGCGTCGCTTTCGACTTTATGCAAACACCGTTGCCATTAACGCTGCGCCGTCTCGCTTTGACCAAAGGCTTTGCGATCGTCGGCGCGTTCCTCCCGTCAGCGCTCCAGCAGTCGCGCCTCGAGACGCTGCACGTCGACGCGACGGCGACGCCCGGTCTTCTCGACACGCTGCGGACGCTACCGACGCTGCATCGACTGAGCCACCTTCGATTGAGCCTGCATCAGCTGGACGCAGATACCGCCGACTGCCTCGCACAGGTCCTGCCCCGTATCCAGAGTCTCGTCACGCTCGAGCTCGAGTGGACCGAGGCGGCAGCGGTGCCCGAATTCCACCGGTGTGCGCGCCTCCAACGCTTGGCGCTGCGCGGGCCGAACGGCAGCGGTGCGGCGTGGCTCATTCCGCCGACACTGCGCCATCTCTGTCTTCGTGGCGCCGACGGCGCGTCGGTGGCAAGTGACGCCGCCGTCGTCGTGTGCTGTGCCCCGCCAGTACGCCTCTGCGCCTTCTTTCAGCCGTGCCATTGATTCATGGCTGCTTGATACAATCTTGAAACAAAGCCGTTGAGAAAACACGCACCATACTTTAAGAGCTTCTTAACTTTGTCTACTGTTGATGTCGAGGTGGTCCAAGCGGCGAGCCACCTCCGTCATCGCGTTCATCGAGCCGCCGGGGCGGCGGCTTCCACCGTCAACCGCGTCGGCCGACAAGGCGCGGCCCTGGACCGACCGGGCGCGCGACGACTCGTCCATGTGACGGTGGTGCGACCGCTCGTCGTGGTCGTCCTCGCGGATGAGCTGGCTCGACTCGTGCTTGCCAATGCCAAAGAGCGATGGCAGCCGCAGCTTCTTCGTCGGCTTGATCGAGAGCACCGTGCGGCCAAACTTGACGTGCAGCATCTGGTTGTTGGCGAGCGGGAGCGGGCGGTAAATGTAGCGCAGCGTGCCGTTCGAGCTGCCGGCGTCCTTGACAAACCACTCGCCCTTGGAGTAGTGCAGCTCGGCGTGGATCGTCGAGACCGTTCGGTACTTGAGCACGAGGTCGCACTGCGACGATCGGCCAATCATGAGTGGGCGGCTGCCTTCAAGACCGAGCAGCGTCTTGTAGCTGAGCTGGTACCGCGTCGACGTGTTGAGCGTCGACGACGAGTGCTTTGTGACGACCTGCAGCATGATGCTTGGTGCGTCCAGTCGGTCCGGCAGCAACGAGACGTAGGTGCCTGTCTCTGGGATCTTGACGCGCGACGGGTACGCGGCCTTGCAGATCGAGCACGTGCGCGCATCGCTCTCGTCGAGGACCGCGCAAATCTCGTTCTTGTCGCCGTTCGTGTGCCACCGCTTGAGGCAGTTCAGGTGGATGTACTTGGTGTCCCCCGAGCACTTGCAAGGCGCAATGAGCGGGTTGTCATCTTCGCTCTCGTCGTAGCACACGTAGCAGATCGCGACCGACGAGCTGCGGTTCGAGAGGCGCGTGGCCGTCGGGTCGTCGCACTGCGACCCTTCGTTGCCGTTGGCCTCGTCCGTATCATCGCCGCTGTCCACGTCGCCTTGGTGTTCGTCCAGGCAGACGAGGCGCTGCGTGAGGTGGGAAATGTCCGACGGCGACAGCGACGCGTCCGACGTGCCCGTGCGGCCCGTGTCAATCTCCGTGACAAGGAGGCCCACCGAGCCGAAGCGCAGAATGTCGCCAACGTGCACTTGGTGCTTCCCGCCGCGGATGAGCTTCGTACCCAGAATCTGGCACACGCCCGTATGGGCCGAGAAGCGCTCGATCGACGGCATCATCTTGTACGTGTCGTTGCCATAGTCGATCGTGAGGCACGGCGCGCGCGGGTCTTCAATAAAAATACGTTCGCGGTCTTTCAGCGGGGTCGATGCGCCGGTCGCGGGCGCCGGCTGGCCCAAGAGGCCATGGCCAAGGTCGTGCTCGGCGTTCGGGCACGGCTTGGAGCCATAGATCGTGACGCCGTTCTTGACGACGCTCATGCGGAATTTCTGGCGCTTGGACGAGACGCCTTTCGCAGCCGCGGTCATGCCACGGATATCGAGCCTAGCCACGCAGTTCGCATCAGATTTCAACGCGCTTTACACCGATCGGTAGCGTACGTGTCGGGCTTGCCGTCGCCGCTAAA
This sequence comes from Saprolegnia parasitica CBS 223.65, assembly GCF_000151545.1. NCBI lineage: Eukaryota > Oomycota > Saprolegniomycetes > Saprolegniales > Saprolegniaceae > Saprolegnia > Saprolegnia parasitica. The sequence continues at coordinate 142,584 of NW_012156436.1, forward strand.
GAACTCGGACGCGCGGACGAAGCTCCACCGGCGGTCGCTGGGCTTCGAGGACGACGACGACGACGACGACATGTTCAGCGGGCGGCGGAAAAAGGTAATAGCGGCTCCGACGCACACACAGAAAAACGAAGAATAAAGACCCGCGCGTCGACTGGCGGCTTCCATTTATTTAATTGCATACAATTCGCAAGTGTACGAATCGCGCCTTGAATAAAAAGGCCGGCAAGGAGTGGACTCTACGTCCAGCGCGGCGTGGCGTTACAGCGCGCGGCTTTTTTTACAATTCATTTGGTGTTTGTATGGAAAGCAGCGTATTTTTATTCCAGAGAAGTCAAAATTGCGCCAGAAAACCTGATCTCTCGGCGGTTGCAGTGAAAAAAAGGTCGAAAACTGGCTTTTTAATCTGCATCCGAATTCTATTACGTAGGCCCCCTACGAGAAGCCCCAAGGTCGGGCCCCCTCCTTCGCAGCACTGTGGACTGCGTCGGGGCGTCGACGATGTGTACAATGTGCCGGCGCTGTCCTTGCCCGCGTGCACGGAGTTGGTCCCGAGCGCTAGGATCTTTCGGCAAAACGGCTTGCCATACCCCCTCTTGCTTTGCGTTTGTAAGTAGAGCGAGAGGGCGGCGTGCAGCTTCAAGGTGGGTGGTCCTACAAAAAAGAAGAGACCCCCGGTCGGACTCAACTGCACTCCGATACAGTGTACACGTATTAAAATCGCGTTTTCTTTTTGTGCTTGAATTCGCAGGTGTAATGCGGAATCGAGTCGGGCAGAGCGGGCGTGGGATGGGCGCCAGCAGGCTGGCAGAGTCGGCCGCTGGCGTCCGCACATGGAGGAGCGTACGGGCGCATGGTACGTGGCGGTTCGCGGCGCAGCGGAAGGCGGCGCCATCGCTCGGGGGGGCCGGCGACGATGCGGTAGCGACGGGCGCACGCTGGACGGATCGCTGGAGCATGTCCCATCCTTGCGATGCCCGTCGACGCACCAGGTCCGCAACTGGACATGGCGTGGACGAGCGTGACGTTCGAAGCCAGCATATGCTGCGAGATTGGCGCTCGTGTCAAAGATGATTTTCATTACGCAGCAATCGCACCGCCATCCTACTGCATGGCACATGGCGGCGCCGTTGCCGCAGGCGCATAGGATGGTCGCGGAATTGGCGTCAAGCTACTCCTGCAGGTGGTACTGCGCCGAAGTA
>NW_012156436.1:145688-148392 GCF_000151545.1 Saprolegnia parasitica CBS 223.65
TGCACTGCTCCAAAGTGTTGAGGGATGGAATCAAGTGCACCGAGAAATAGGGCGTCGTCGGACGAGGTGGTGAGGAGGTGAGGAGCGACATGGCGTGGGAACGATACATGGCAACGCAGAGCGATGCGAGCAGCTGCCTGTGCACAAGTTGTCGCTGGTAAAAATCGCGGGAACCTTCAACAACCGAAAGTTGGGTGTTTTTGGCTGGCTGCCATACGACGACGACATGAGCCGGAAGCGCCGCCATCGCGACGACTCGCCACCGCGCCTGTGGTCGTGGGACGAGAAGCTTGCGGCACTGCGCGTCTACCGCGACCGCTTTGGCACGTGCGAGGTCGAGCGGAGGTACACGGTGCCATGCGGCGACAGCGACTGGCCGCGGACCATGAGCGGGATGGACCTCGCGCACACCGTCGAGAGCTTTCGCACTGCGCCGACGCTGCCGCCATCGACGCTCGACGCGCTTATCGAGATGGGCTTTCCGTGGCGGGTCGGCGGCGGCGCGTCGCCCTGCGTGACGCACGTCAAGCGCCGGGGCGGGTACCTCCGCGTCGTCGCCTTTGACGACCAGATCGACGCCCTCGACATGTACCGCCACCTCTACGGCCGGCGCGCGATCGCGCCCATGTTCCTCGTACCACACCAGCACGCCAACTGGCCATCGACCATGTGGGACGTCGAGCTCGCTCGGGTGCCCGAGATGCTGGCCAGGCACGCGGTCGAGCTCTCGGACGCGCAGCTCACGCGGGTCCACGGCCTTCTGTTTCTGCGCCAGATCCCTCCGTGGCCCGCGCTCACCCAGCTCCTCACCGAGTGCGAACGCGACGTCCCGATCGACTTTGTCGTGCCGTACGGCTGTCGACATGCCGGCACGCCGCTCGGCGACCTCGCCTGGCAACTGCAACGCCGGCGGCCGCAGTTGGCACCTCTCCACCAGGCGTGGCTGGCGTCGGCGCGTATTTCAACGTCGTGGAAGCGCATCCACGAAGCATTGCGACACTACCACGTGGCGTATCCCGCGGAGCCCGTGCCATCGACGTTCGTCGTGCGTCGACGAGGGTGGCCACCGGCGCTGCGTGGCCTGCGCCTCGGATACTGGACCATGCGCGTCCTGGTGATGCACCGCGCGCTCGCACTGGACGCCAGCATCCTTTCGGCGCTGACGCCGTTCCTGACGTCGCCGCCGCGCGACCTCTCGGGTGTTGGCAGCGACATTGACTTGACCATCAGCGACGACAACAACGACGATCCGACACGAAGCGACGACGAGTTGGGCGCAGCGCGATGGCCAAGAGCAAGCGCGCAGCTCGTCGATAGCGTCGCGCTTCTTGGCAGCGACACCGACGATGCGACACGATGTCTGCTGTCGCCACGACTCGACAGTCCACCGCCTTTCCGCGCGCCCGACGACACGGAAACCTGCTCCGAGAGCGAAAACGACATGGGCATGGCGTACGATGCCGACGAGACAGAGGACGAAGCACCGCCCGCGCCGATGGTCCTCAAGAGCCATCCACTGCCGTCGACGTCAGTCGTTGCCACCGAGATGCAAGCACCGTCGTTGGATCAACCGTGGTGGCCCAAGCAGCGCCGACCGCCGATCCCACTTGCCTTGCGGCGAAAATCGTTGTCGATACCTGCCCAGACGTCGGTGCCTTGCACCGATATGTGTCCCGAGTCTCGTCCGGCATCGGAAAAAGCTCGTGGTGCATCAATAGACAAGCTCGCGCGACCCGTCGTGGCCCCGACAGTTGCGTGGAGTAAGGAATATATGATCGAAGAGCACTGGATCGAGCCGGCTGTCTCGTACAAGAGAGAGCAAAAGATCCCGTCGGCAACACCCGACGTACGGCAACCGCTGCCCGTTGCCGCCGCGGCGCAACTGGTCATTTGCACGCCGCCGACGACGACGTTGGTGGCGCCACCCTCGCAGCTTTCTGCTGTTCTTCTCAAGAGCGAGCATCCGACGCTCGCATTACCGCTGTCGACAAGAGTCATGCTCGATGCCTCTGCCCCGCCCACGCACAACAAACCAGACCTTGTCACTCGAAGTGACCGCCTCGTTCATGACGACACGTCCGGAAAGCCCACTGCCACCGTGTCGTCCATTGTGCCAACGTCCGAGCTGTCGATACCGCAAGCCGCGCCTGGCTGCGATGTCACTTCGTCGCTCCTTCCTGCCGTCGCTGCGCCTGCGGTTGCCGTCGATGCGCCTGCAGTTGTCGCGGATGCACAGGACACGAAGATTAAAGATGACGCGTCGGACGAGCTGCGCATGTATTCCAAGTGGGATCGGCGGCTTCTGGCGCTCCAGGTCTATCACGGGCTGCACGGGCATGTGCTGGTGCCGAGGGACTTTGTGGTGCCATCGGGCGACGCCACGTGGCCATCGGCGCTCGCTGGGTTCACGCTCGGTGCTGCTGTCGAGACGATCCGGGCGGCCTCTAATCGCTTGCAGTCCGTGCACCGGTACCGTCTGGACGTGATCGGGTTTGTTTGGGACGTCAATATCGCTGGCTTGTGGCGTGACGTTCTCCACGCACTCGAGCGCTGGACCCTTCGCCGCACAGGCCGGCGAATGACCGACGTCGACATTGTCGACGCGCCGGCCTCTCTCTCTGGCGGTCCCATCGGAAAGTACCTCACGCGACTCGACGTCGATGCGATCTTGTCGTTGCCGGCGCACCAGGCGCCGCTGCTCCGT
>NW_012156436.1:148968-169841 GCF_000151545.1 Saprolegnia parasitica CBS 223.65
CTGGCCTTTCGCTATGGTATTGCATTTTAGCCAATGAGCGCGCTTTCTGCCACCCAGTCGTTACGGGCCAGTTGGCAAACCGAGACGACGATGGCCGAGAGTCCGAGCCTGCGGACGCTGGTCCAGACCAACCTCCTCGAGAAGATGATCAAGGCCACGAGCGTGGCCTCGCGCAGCTGGGTCGTCCTCGTGCTCGACGACGCGACGACGGCCGTCGCCTCGCCCGTGGTGCGCATGACCGACCTCACGGAGCGCGGGGTCTCGATCGTCGAGCGGCTCGAGCTCGCACGGCAGCCGTTCCCGGAGATGGCGGTGATCTACTTTATCGCGCCGTCGTCGATTGACAAGGTCCTCGCCGACTTCAAGGCCCCGGACAAGCCCATGTACGGGTCCGTCCACATCTTCTTCAACGCCCGCGCCACGTCCGACGACGTGGCCAAGTTCAAGGCCTGTCCCGCCCTCTTGCCGCGCCTGCGAACGCTCAAGGAGGTCAACGTCGACTTCCTCGCGCTCGAGCGCGCGGCCTTCTCGCTCGATATGCCGAACGCACTCCATACGCTGTACTCGCCGCACGCGGCCCTTAGCGTCGATCCGCTGCTCCAGCGCATGAGCGCGCAGCTTGTCACGGTCTGCGCGACCCTCGAAGAGTACCCGTACGTGCGCTACAAGGCCGGGCAGCAGAAAATGGAGGTGCTGGCTCGTCTTTTCCAGGCCAAGATGAACGAGTACGTGGCGTCGAACAGCTCGTTTGCCTACTGCCCATCTCGATCGACGCTGCTCTTTGTCGAGCGCTCGCAAGACCAGCTGTGCCCGCTCGTGCACGAAGTGACGTACCAAGCCATGGTCTACGACCTCCTCGACGGCGCGGGGCTCCAAGGCGACGCGATTAGCTACCCGGCCGAGACGCAGACGGGCACAGTGACCAAGCAAGCGCTTCTGAACGAGCACGACGCGCTCTGGACCGAGCTGCGCCACACGCACATTGCCGTACGATCGTATCTTGATACTTTTGGTCGTTGATACATTGATACTTTTGTAGGAAGTGAGCAAGGACATTGGCGGACGCATGGCGGCGCTCTCGTCGTCCAACGCCGGCACGTCGCTGCAAGGCAAAGGCAAGGCACCGGACGTGAGCCAGCTCGCGGCCGCCCTCCGAGAGCTACCTGAGTTTCGCGATACGCTGAGCAAGCTCTCGCAGCACCTGTACCTCGCCGGCAAGACGCTGGACGAGTACACAAAGCACAACTTGCTCGGCGTCTCGACTCTGGAACAGAGCCTTGCGACCGGCGTGGACGAAAGCGGCAAGAAGATCAAGCTCCCCAAAGTCCTCAAGGACATGGAGGACCTGCTGGGGGATCCCAAGATTCCAGCGTCGGACAAAGCCCGACTGCTCGCGATCTTTATCATTACGCAGGTGCGTTCGACGGTTGCGCTATCGACGCTACAGAGTCGGGTAGGACGCGGCCAAAGACGCCGACCGCCGCAAGCTCTTCCAGATCGCGCAGCTGCCGGTCGTGACGGACAAGGCGCTGCAGAACATGAAGTACCTCGGCGTCTTTATGCAGAAGATTGCAGTCGTCTCGAACGCGACGGGGCACAACTTGACGTCGGACGAGATCAAGGAGTCGGCCAAGAAGGCGACGAGCGCCGAGTACGCCACCGCCCGCTACGAGCCCAAGCTCAAGGGCTGGATCGACAAGCTCCTCAAGAAGACGCTGGATGCGACCGAGTTTCCCTATGTGATTGCGCCGCCGCCCGCAAGCAGCGCGAGCAGCGGCAGTCCCACGGCCGCTAAGAAGGCAGAACCAACGTCCTTGCGCAAGTATGCAGCGCCCGCGACCGGCCTCTCGTGACCATTGAAATCGTAGGAAGATCGCAGCCAAAGTCACGGGCAAAGCCTCGGATGCTACGTCGTCGACGGTAGACCATTGCATCTGCCCTTGCGCTTCACCACAGAATGTAGACCAAGGATGCGTTCACAGGCGAGAAGCTCATTGTGTTCATCGCGGGTGGTGCCACGTACTCGGAGGTAGAACGCGATCTTGTCACCCTCTTGTACTCACCTTGTGTAGCTTCGCAGCGTGTATGAGGTTCGCCAACACGAAATGCGCGACGTGGTCTTGGGTATGCTCTTCGATCCTGCAGCTTGTCGCGCGAGCGCTGTGCTTGTAGGATCGACGTCGTTCTTGCGCCCCAAGGCGTATCTGGAGAGCTTGGTGACGCTTGAAGACGTCACGCCGCCCGTGCTCAAGCCCATCGAAGCGCTCGTGCACCCGTCCGAGATCCAGCTCGAGAGCGTTGCCCTCGGCGACGCCAAGCGCTAGGCGATCACGTCGCGATGTCGTGTGAATGTATGATGGCTGGATCCGCTGTGTGGTGGCTACCACGCGTGTCGAGAGACTTTTCGCGTTGCACGGAACCAGCGCAAGTACAAGTCCAGCATCGGCTCGTGTTGGCTCGGCTTCTCGTCCAGTGGTCCTAGTGCTCTGTTAATGTATTGCACGCAGGACAGCACAGCTGGCCCGACTTGGATCGGAGATGGGCCATGGCCAGCACAGCAGCTTGGTGTGGCGCCTCGATGCCATCAAACATGGTGCAGTCTACGAGGAGACGGCTCTGCCCAACGCCAACGAGTGGACTGCATGGCGACGCTGCTGGGGCCATTCGTTTGAGATCGCAGTTGGCTCCATCGTTCGACCAGCGTCGCGAGGTGGTCGCAACGTTGGCGTGACGTCGACAGTGGTTGGACATGGGTGTGGAGGCCTTTAGTCGTCAGTGGCAAAACTCCAAATCCATCGGCTTCTTCGATGCGATGAAGGTCGCAACGGCGCGGGGCAGTCGTATGCGCTGACGAAGGCCATTTGGTTGCACACGGACCGGCCGACGCCGATGTGGATGCACGGGTCGCTGGCCAGCGATCTATGGGCCGTTGCAAGCAACGACAGCGGTGGCGCGTCGCTACTTCAAGCCAGTGCCAACGTTGCCAACGCCAACGCGCCCGAGCAGTATGGCTTGGACATCAAGTACCTCGTCACGACGAGCTCGGAGACGCGCGAGTGACGCAGGTACCGGGGTGAGGACCAGCAACCAAGTCGTTCGCGTTCACGGCACGTCAGTGCATCAGCCAGTGCACATGCCTTTAGTGCCGCACGATCCTCGTCTCTTCAAGGTCGTCGTGAGCTCTCTTGATCATCCCCATGGTCGCATTCGGCGTCCAAAACACCAAGTATCAAGTTGATACAAAAATCATGAGCGGCAGCAATGTGACACTATCGAGCGTTGAGCAAGTCCACGAGAAAGAGTGCTCAAGTAGACCGCGGTCAAAAGTTCTCAACGTACACAAACCGTCCAAGCAATAATAACACCAAACGCACGGCGTTTGTGCTTACTACGACGACGGCAGGTGGAGCTCAGGGTGCAGCTGGTGGAGGTCGGCCTGCCGTGCGTTTGAGAGCACGACGTGGCCGTTGTGCAGCTGCTGCACCAAGTGACCGAGCGGCACATGATCGGCCGTGCTATAGTCGAACGGAACGCTCACATGTCCGTGGTCACGGGAAAAGATCTGCAGCGCACGTGCAAAGACGACCCAGTCGGCCGGATCGGCCAAGCAATCGATGGGCGGCGCGGCGGTGAGACACTGGAACTGGTCGTCTTCCCAAGGGGCGCCTGCATCGTCGCCACTGCTGTCGTCGGGCACCATCACCACAGTCTTGGCCGCCGGCGACGATTCTGGCGACACGATCCGTCGAGGCGAAGAGACGGCGATTGCATCGTTGGTTGGTGTTGCTGGCAGCGACCACGGCAGCCGAGTGCTACGGTCATCCTTCGTGTCTCGCAGCGCATCAATGGTCGCCCGCGTCACTCGAGGCAGCAGCCGCAGCTCCCACGCGGACTCGAGTACCGCGGTCCAGTGCCCGAGTGCCATACGGTGCAGATGCGGTGGCCACGCGGCGGTCGAAGGCACCATGTACGTCGGCGGTACAGACGTCGAGCCAAAGAGCTTCTTGTACATTTGCAAGCCCGTCACGATGCGCGCCCACGTCTCGTCCACGTTGAAGACGATGCCGGTGGCTCGCAGTTGCACCGCCTTGCGCGTGTCGAGGGCCCACACTTTTAAGCCCAGTCGCCACGCGAGGTCGCCGAGCGCCAAGCCGCGCCACGCCCGCGGCCACTCGCCGCCGACCATTGGCACGGAAAAGTCGCGGGCCACCGCGCACGTGCCAGACGTGGAGCGGTACAAGCGCAGCAGCGCGACGACGACGTCAAAGTCGGGCAGGTCGCGCGCCACGTCGAGCGTTCGCGCCCACTTGACGTCGACATCATTGAGCTCGTAAAAGCGGGCCTGGAGCGCCGCGACAGCGCTCGGAAGGACCAGGTGATGCGTCGGCGCAGGCCACATGCGGGGGTCGGCCGGGACGACAAAGCCAGGCAGAATGTCGACGGGGCCAAAGAGGCGACGAAATGCGAGGAGTGCTTGGAACACGGTCTGCAACGGCATGAGGCGCGTGACCATGCTGATTTCGCCCGGGTACCGCAGAAAGCAGCGCAGGACCGCGTGCGTAGGGTGCCAAGGAAACCCAATCGCTTCGAGGGCGACCTCCTGCTCGGGCGAGAGTGCGTCGGTCGTCGCGCGCATCGCAGCGACAACGTCTCCGAGGCACATGCCGTACAAGTGCACCGGGTAGTGCACCGGCACAAAGTACTTTTCGGGAACTACGAGGTGCCCGTGGTCTGCGCGGAACCAGCAGAGCGCTTCCAACGTCCTGCCAAAGGCATCGTTGTGACGAGCGCACGCAGCAATCGAGTCAGAGATCGGAGGCGGTAACTCGGGTGCGACGTCGACGGGACAATCATCGACACGAGCTTGTGGCGACCGTGCCATATGCACGTCATCGGTGTCGTTTGCGGGGACACGCGGTGCCTCGTGCCAGGAAAATCCGAGCGCGTCCAGCGTCGCCTTGAACGGCGCATCGATGGAGGGTGCTTTTGCAGCAACCGAACGACGGCGCCGAGTTGCAGACCATGACACGAAGATCGCCACGGCGACTTTGTCGGTACAGTAAAGGTATGTGGCACGCCGGTGTGGCCATAGATCGAGCGGAATGTCTTGAGCGCGTCGACGACGACCGCCCATAATGTCGCCGCGCGTGGCGCCTCGGTGGCCATACCCGTGACGTCCAGTTACGTTGTTGGCGGCAGCATCTGCGCCGTCAGTGCTTGCTTCAAGAAGCCACAAAACCGGCCAAGCTGTAGGCCACGAAGGTCTTGCGGCCACGCGGGCTCGTCCGGCACGACAAACTTTGGCGGTACCTCGATACATCGGTGCAGGCGGTGGTATTGCTGCAGCCCGTCGACGGTCCGGCGCCAGGTCGCCGGCGAGTTGAAGAGAAACCCCGTATCCGCCAACTGCTGCGCCTTCTTGGCCTCGAAACCAGCCATGAGGAGGCCGACGCCATGCGCGATCTCGCCAAGCGGCGCTCGGTGCCACTCGGTGGGCCATGCGCGCGTCGACGGCACGCAAAAGTCCAGGCCGACCCCGCCGTGACCAAACTCTGTCTTGAAACACTCAAGGAGCTCGAGGAAAGCCGGCCACGACGGTAAATCCGAGCAAAAATCGAGTGCGTGGAGATCCGCCGCTTCGTTTGTGCTCAGATCGTAAAAGTGGTGTCGCAGCAGCGTCAGCACGGGCTTCAGGACGATACCTGCAGCGTCCGAGGGCCACGGAGCGCCGAGAGGAACGGCGTAGCCAGCGGGGACGTCCAGATGGCCCGTCTTCGCCTTGTAGGCACGAAGCGCTGCAATCAGCACGGAAAACGTCGCTACTTTGAGCGAGAGGGACGTCGTGACCGAGATCGCGCCGGGTTTGAGCTGCCAGAGAAACCCGAGGGCGTCCAGCGCCGCCTTCTTCTCGGGCGGCAACAGATGCCGTCGGTGCCGCAATAACGCGGCGTACGTCCCGAGCAACCACCCGCCCAAGGGAGCGGGCCACCGATCGTCAAAGAACTCGACGACAAAGTCCCGCGGGATCGCGAGGTTCCCAAAGAGGCGGCGGTACAAAATGAGCGCGTCGACCTTCTCGTCGTCGATGCCTCGGTGATCGACCCGCCGGCGCTTGCGCGAGGGCGACAGCGGTCGCGGCTCGTAGCGTAAGAGCGCCGGTGTGACTTCGGGCGGCCGCTCGAGCAGCTCGCCGAGTGCTTCGAACGTCGCCTTTGGCACCAGTAGCTGCGCCACGGCCTGTCGGAGCTCGGGTACGTAGCGTCCGAGGCGCAGTCCCCGCCACGGTATGTCCCAGTCATCGGGCACGACAAAGTCGCTTGGCACGTCGGCGGATCCGAATTTGGCAACATACTCGCGGAGACCACACACGACGCCTGCTCACGTCGCAGGCGTGTGAAAGATGACGCCGAGCGCGTCGAGCTCCGGCAGCATGCCACGTGGCAGCACAAGTCGCTTGCGACCAAGGTACCAAGCGACCTCGCCAAGAGCCACGTGGTGGAAACGGGGTGGCCATGGCGCTGCCGATGGCACGACAAACTCGATCGGCACGGCGCGTTGATTCGTGATCTTGACGTAGAGCGCGAGGAGCTGCTTCGTGTCGTCCCAATGCGGCAGCTCGGTGCAGAGCGAAAGGTTGTGCACCGTCGCCACGTCTGCGTCCGAGAGCTCGTAAAAGTGAGCGCAAAGCGTCTGCGCGGCGCGCGAGAGAAGCACGTTGGATCCTTCTTCGGGCCACGCAGCATCGTTCTCTGGCACGACAAAGGCGTCGGGCACGTTGAGATGCCCGTGGCGATGGCGGAAGGCGACAAGGGCCTGGACGAGCGCGGACAGCGGGACGTGGCGGACGCAGTACGCGCCGTTGAAGCGGACGACGCAGCGGTGCATGCACCGGGGCGGCGGCGACCATTCGTAGCCGATCGCATCGAGCTGCGCAAAGCAGTTCGGCTCGTACATGATCGCATAGCTGTGGCCGGGACCACGTAGCCGGTTGGGACGCGGCAATAACCGTGGAGGTAGCGGTAGATGGTCCATGCTTGGAGCTGGGCTGCGCACGGCAGCGTCATCGTCGCCGTCTTCAATTGAACATCGTGTCATTGTTTTAAACATGTTTCAAACAAGTGTTACGATGCAGCCGCGTCCATCCGCTGCCGCGAGTCGGTCGAGTCGATGGCTCGCTGCCTCAGCACCGCTAAGTGCTTGCTACTTGCTAGCACCTTTGTTGCATAGCAATGGCGCTGGCAGAGGGCGCTAGCAGAGCCACGTGCGTCGCGTCGCTTGGGGTTGATCCCACGGCAAGCAAGTGAAAGTCACCGTTGCGAACGTCGGGAGCAGCTCTCTCGGATATCGCTCGTGACGCAGGCTTTTGCGCACACGATTGCGGACGTCCACCTGGCTGCCAAGCAGCTAGAGCTTGATCGCAGCACTGGAAGGTTCAAGTCGATCTTCAACCAAATATCGAAGAATCGATCAACTTGGATGGGTTTCCCGCCAAACCAAACCAAACGATCAATGAACTGCAGACTTCTTCCTTATTAACCTCTCGGCCCGCGAGACGCATGAGGGCGGCGACCACCGAGCCGCTCGACGGGGTCGCAGCATGGTGTTGTCTTCGACCCGTCGACATGAGCCTATGGACGTCCACTGCATCGGAACAAGAAGACGCCACGATCCACTGTTTCGGATGCCACGCCGAGCGCTTCCACGGCAAGGCCATCGACACTCCGGTCGTGCCACCGCCTTTTAAGGCGATACGACATGTTGTCCAAACTCAACGCCGTCAACACGGTACTGCCGACCATGCCGATTGGTCGCTCGTCGTACCGATCCATTCGTGTTCACGTCGACACACAATAAAAATGGCACCACCGAATACTTTAGTCGATTCGTTCTACAGCTACTCAAGCCCAGGGGATGACAACCATTGACTCAAGCCAAAATGCTGCGCACGCCTACCAGGTATTACTACAACGACCTAGTCGTTTCTCCCAGTTGCAACATTGACTAAAAAGGCGGGTGAAAACGCATTGGCCAATCACAGCGAAGAACGCCATCCACCAAAACAAACCGAGGGCCATGACGCTCAAGCGCCCGCTGTCGCCGCCGGCCAAGCCGCGCCGCGCTGGCACGGCCATCGACGACGACGCATGGCTCGACGTGCTCTTGGCGCTCAAGGTCTACCGCCTGCTGTACGGCCACTGCAAGGTGCCTCTGTCCTACTTTGTGCCCCGCCTCGACCACACGCCGACAGCGTGGCCGTTGCATTTGACAGGCATGCACCTCGGCGCCGCCGTCAAGACGCTGCGCACGTGCTACCTCCCCGAGCACTTCGTCTCGGCGCTAAATGCAATCGGGTTTGTGTGGCGCCAGGACGGTCGTCTCATCCCAACGGGCACGTCGCTCTTTGACGAGATCGACGCAGTGCCGTTCGCGGCCATGATCACAGCACTCGAGGTCCACGTCGCGACGCACCAGACGACGAAGATCCCTGCGCACGCAACGTTCGTGCATACGAGTGTGTGGCACCGGTCCTGGACGTACGTTCTCGCCGACGTGGTGCCGGCGCTGGAAGCGCATTTCTACCAGCTCTCGGACGTGCAAATGACCCGTCTCCGTGACCTCGGCTACTGCAAGCAACTGCCGCTCTGGGACGACCTCATGGACCTCCTCCAACGGTATTACGAGCACGTGGTGCCGCCGGGCAGTGGCGTCGCGATCGATTTTGTCGTGCCACCAGATGCGATTGCGTGGCCAAGCCAGTGGCACGGTCTCGAGCTCGGGCTGCTCTTCTGGTCCGTCGGTCTCACACACACAACGACGTTGTCCGAGAGTCGACGGCGCGATCTAAAGACGCACAAGTTTGTCTTCAACACGGTGCACACGTGGGCCAAGGTACTCGACGCGCTCACGACCTACGACAGCGTGAGCATGAAGCCGTCGTGCTTTGAGATGTGGCGCTCGTATGTGACGCCGACGTCGGCGCCGTGGCCTGAGGCGCTTCGTGGCTACCCGCTCGGCCGGTGGTACAAGGTCATGTGCGACGCTGAGACCAACTTGCTCTTGCCGTATCTGACTCAAGATGCGCTCGTCGGCCTCCGCGGCGGTCTCCGGCTGCTGCCCCAAGAGCTCATGACCGAGTCGACGACAGCACAGGCCTACTGGGACGCATTTCTCACCGCGTACAGGTGCATCTGTGCGAACGCGGCGACGATTCCGCCCAAGTTTGTCATGCCGAGTACGGAGAGTGTGCCCAAGGTAGCGCATGGCTTTTTGCTCGGCGCGGCCATCGCCTCCGTGCGCAACCACGTCCTGTTGCACCCGGCGCACCGAGCGGCGCTCGACAAGCTCGGTCTCGCGTGGTCGACCTCGGTGCCAGAAGCGGCGGCTACGGAGCCAGTGGAGATCGTGGAATGGGTGCCGACGCCACGACGCCGATACTACCGGTGGCCAGACAAGATGCGTGCGCTTGAAGCTTTTAAGGAGCTGCATGGCCACTGCGGCGTGCCCACGGCATTTGTTGTGCCGTCGAGCACCGAGTGGCCTGAGGACCTGCACGGCTGTCGCCTTGGCGCCTTGGTGTCTCGGTTTTTCGCCGAGCCGCGCTCGGTGCCTGCAGATTATGCGCCGTTGATCTCAGCGCTGGGTGTTGTGTCGGTGCCAGGCGACACGATCGTCGCGCCCAGAGTCGACGCCGACGGCACGGTGGTGAAAGCCTTTGCTGGCTCTGACGCTGACACGGCAAGCGATTCCAGCGACGCGCCCATGGACGTCACGACCCATGATGACGTTACTGTCACGGACGGCGAGCATTTGACCGACGCCACCATGGTCGCTGTCAGCACAGATGACGCCGACGAGGACCCTCCAGTCGACATGTCTGACGACGCCTCGGACAATGACGACGACGTCTCGGACAATGACGACGACGCCTCGGACAACAACGGTACATTGCGCCGGCACTGGCAGCAGCACTCATGTCGTAACGTAGAAGTTCTGTGTGGTTCGCTTCCACCAGTGTCTTCCCCTGTCGTTCATCGCGAGCCCGAGCCCGACGCGCCATCATGGACCACCACGTGTGCACTGAGCCACAGCGCCCAAATGACACAGGAGGCGGCCAACGTGTACTATGAGCTGACGGGCCATCGTCACATCTCGAGTTCGTTCCGCGTACCGCCCGACGACATGCGCTGGCCGATGCACCTCTGGGACTGGCCACTGGGCCAGGCGTGGATGCACTTGCACCGGCGTGCGCCGTCTCTCAAAGTGAATTGGGACGCGTTGCTCCTGGCGCTTGGAATCTACGCGCGCGCGACCGGCCATGGTCATGTCCCTCGCCACTTTGTCGTGCCCGACGATGAACGCACGTGGCCGGTGCACCTCACGGGCTTTGACCTCGGCGAGCTTGTGCATTGCATTCGGTCGGGTCGCGTCACGCTCTCGCACGCCCACGCCGTCGCTCTCTCGGCCATGGACTTTGAGTGGACCGCACCGTAATCGTAATCGACCTCGTTGCAAGTTACGCCGTGTTGCAGTGAACGACTGCGTGCACTGACCGCCTAGCGTTGGACCTTGACAGCTCTATTAGCAAAGGCCGTCGACCTGCAACAGAGATTGAGACGGCGTTCCGAATCATCGACACCTACTGCAGCACATCGGCACCCTTCGAAGACCACGTTGCTCGTCCGTGGAGAAAGGCCAAGTTCCGGTTTGAACCCATTTCCTGTGTTCGGCTTGAGCGGCATGGTATGGAGACACATTTGATCCTCCAAAGGTGGTGGTGTATTGGAGCTATGGAGCTCGCCACCGTCGACGTGTGGGTCCTGTTGCTCCGTGAACTACAGTAACTGCACACGGTCTATCGGACGTGCAAGGGATGCACACCGGTACTCTGCATACCGTACAGTAGGTGGACGGGGTCTGCTGCTAATACAGCGAGCGTTGCCGCACCTGGGTTCCGGAACCAGATTTCGGCACGGCTTGGAGCGGCACCCAGATCGCCCGCTGCGTTACCAGGGCAAAGTCATTTTACATGTTTGCTGCTGCTGGTCCAATTCGCTGGTCCTCCTTGGACGAGCGTAGACAGTCCAGAGCGTGACCAACAAAAGCCATCCCACGGTGTGGCGCTGACCCATTGGCTGCGATGGTGGTGATGATTCAGGCCCTCGTGCATGGCTACATCTGCGCGAACAAGATGGCGCCTGGTCGTGCAACTGGCGACAACGAAAAGCTCACTTCACATTTTCTACCATGCAGCTCACACCCCTCCTTCTCTTGGCCTCTGCGTCAGCCATCGCTGCGGACGCAGCACTCCGCGGCGCGGCTACCGGCTCGGGCGCCAGCGAAGTCGAGACCCCCGTCCATGGCAATGAAGAGGCGGGCTCGCTCATTCGCGGTTGGCGCAACCTTGAGGACAACGACGACAAGGAAGCCGGCTCGCTGATCCGCGGTTGGCGCAACCTTGAGGACAACGACGACAAGGAAGCCGGCTCGCTGATCCGCGGTTGGCGCAACCTTGAGGACAAAGACAATGAGTAATTTGATTGTCCCTTCCGGCGTTGGAGGGTCAAGTACTCTAATGTTTTAAGCTCTGTTGCACTCTGTCTGTGTCGACTCTGTCGTTCGCTAGGCGTCTTAGTAGCTCGAGGTGGAAGATTGCATCGGGCAACGGAATTCTATCTTGTGCGTGGTACAGCTTGACTAACAACGACTGTGGTAAACGGCAAGCCCTCTCTTATTAAAAGAACCCTTTCTTTAAGGCTTTAAAGAAAAAAGATGGGCAACAGTATGATGGTCCCGGTGGACGCCGCTTTTCACGCCCCAAAGCAGCATGCACCAAATGGCACGGAGCGTCGCAGTCGATGCGCTTGCTGCGTACCGCGCCACGAATGGCGACTGAGCGTGTCAGCCAGCTACGTGACGCCGCCGCTTCTCGGACTGCCACCCGGCGCGATCGTGGCCCAGCTGCACTCACTCGTCGTCCAAGGTGCGTACGTGGGTATCTCGACAACGTCGGCTTCATCCGGTCCCAGCCCAAGTCGGCTGGGTGCTGCATCAAGCTCGAAACGTACGGCCGTCTTATCAACGTTCTTGTACGCAGGCCGTCTACTATGGCATCCTCGGCACCTGCGACGCCATGCCAGGCGACGTTCTTGTGCCCGCCTCCTCGCGCCTATGAAGGCGTGTCTCTTTTTACGAGGCCGGTCTCTGCCGCCGCCTGCATGGTGTCCTCGACCACCTCCCGCGATGCTCTCGCTCGTCGACGGGATTCGGCGCCTGCGGGATCCCCATCAAGTGCATATGCTGTCTCGACTGACCCGTCGACGTGGCGGGCTGCCTTCAACGTCGGACTCAGCGAGGGATTGGCATGCGACGGTCCGGCTCAGCACGCGCAATACATGACGTCCAACCTCGGCGCAGTCTGGGGCTATGGCAGCTGCTTCCGAGTGGCCGTCGTCTTGCTTTGTGGAGCAAGCGACTGGGCCTAGCGCAGAAACGACCGCTGCTGTCTTCCGAAACACTACACGAGTACGCCTTGTCGCGGTTGGATGCAACCTCGTTGCCGTCGTCCACCAACGCGGGCTCTGGCGCTGCGTCGACACGGCCCAGGACACATTTCGAGCGAAACACGTGTGCCCAACGACACCGACACCGACACCGATCTGACGCTATCGCTTCGGCACGCACAGTTGCAAGAGCACGAACACTAGGACCCCGAGCGCCGTCGTTGCTTGGACGCCCTCGGCTTTGTCTCACGGCGCGCAGACCTTGATCAATGAGCGCGCCGACCTCGATCAATGCTGCAACACGGAGCTACGACGGCGGTTGGGAGCGAACGATGACGACGCCTCCGCACCGAGCACTATCGATGCAGTACGAGACGCACCTTTCTTGCAGCCGTGCGACAACCTCTGCCGAACTTGGTTGTCGGTCGGGCCATTTGATTTTCGCACCAGAACAAGAACCTCATGACCACCGACGTTTCAAGCCCCTTTGCCGGGACCGCAGTTCGGTCACGACGTTGAAGCGTCTCTCTACGTTTGCCGCCAGCGAAGTAGACATGCGTCGTTATCTCGTTCGCGCGACAATGCTCCTCCATCCAGGAAGCGCACGAGGAGGACAGCGCCGGCGACGCCACGGCCGGGCGTCATCGCCGAGAGGCCACGTCATCCGGATACGGGTGCCCACTTGGGTGCAATTAGCCTGGACGCAATTTGGGGATTGGACGACGACTGGCGCAAGCAGCATGGACGCCCGCTCGGCCAAGTTCCCGCTCAACAAGCAGCTCGAGGCGCTGGCGGTCTACCGCAAGATCTACGGCGACCTCAGCGTGGGCGACGACTACGTCGTTCCGCCGACGTCGCGCGACTGGCCGGCCGACATGCTGGGCGTCGACCTCGGCAACCGGGCCCGGCTGCTGCGCCAAGCCAAGGTCAAGTTTGAAGCTGAGATCGAGAAGAAGCTCAACGACATGGGCTTTCTCTGGAACCGGTCGCGCCACTATGCGCGCTTCTCCAAGCTCGAGCAACCGGCAGGCTGGATCGTCGTCGGCCGCCCGTGGCACAACATCTTCGACGGCCTCGCGACCTACCATCGACTCGTGGGCCACTGTCGCGTGCCGGGCTCCTTCATCGTGCCATCCGACAACGACACCTGGCCCGTCCCGTCGTGGGGGCTCGTGCTCGCCGAATGCGTCAAGCTCCTCGAGGTCCACATGTACCAGCTGACGCCGCAAGAGTATACAAAGGCCCGATCCCTCGGCTTGCTCGAGCACCTTCCCATGTGGTTCGAGGTCATCGAGCTCTTCGACTTGTACGACGATCTCCACGGCAATGTCGACATCCCCATCGACTTTGACGTGCCGCCACAGCAACCATGGCCGTCGCAGTGGCACGGCTTGCACCTTGGCGAGCTCGCGTGGAAGCTGTGGATCTACGAGAGCTTGCTACCGTCTTCGAAGCGACACGACCTCGACGACCTCGGTTTCGACTTCAACACGACGACGACGTGGGCGCGGACGCTGCAGGCGGCGCGTGTCTTTCTCGAGCTCTTCCAGCACCTTGCGATCCCGCTCTCGTACGTTGTGCCGATGCAGGACGCTTCGTGGCCGACCGAGCTCTGGGGCATGCGTCTCGGCGCGGCCAAGTCGTATTTCGACATTGCTCTGCGCTGGCATTTCCCGACGACAGCGACCCGGAAGGCTTGGCGCGACCTCCTGCACGCCGAGCCGAGCGCGACGCCAGAGCACCGGCGCTTCCGGCTCTTGCTCGTCGGCCTGCACAAGCACCGTCAGTTCTATGGCCACGTCAACGTCCCGCCTGGCTTTGTTATCGGCGCCCAAGACTACCGGTGGGGCGAGACGCTTCCTGGGTTTGCGCTCGGCGATGCGATCGCGTCGCTGCGCCACTCGAAGGACGCGCTGCCGCCGCCGGACGTGGCTGCGCTCAACGACATGGGGTTCATCTGGGACGTGGCCGCCCACGAGGTTTGGGACGACATTATTCGCGTCCTCTGCACGTGGTTCCAGCACTACCCGACGATGCCGCTTCACGATAGGATTGTGCTCCATGAGCACGAGATGTGGCCGTCGCGCATGTGGCACCAGCCCCTGGGTTTCTACTTGACGATGCTCGAGGTCCACGAAGCGTTTGCTCTGCCGGTCTACCGCAGCGAACTTGCAGCGACGGGCTACGATCTAACGAGCCGATGGCGGGCCAAAATGGCGGCGCTTGAAACGTACAAGGCGCTCTATTTGCATCTGCACGTGCCCCGGGACTTTGTGGTGCCGGCGCTCGACGGCTACTGGCCGCCGGCGACGCACGGCCTGCCGCTCGGCCTCATTCTCGAGTGGCTCCGGCGCCTCCGCGACGATATGGACGAGGCCATCGAGGCCGACCTCGACGCGATCGGGTTGGAGTGGGACGCCGTCGACTTTTCGATGCATGCGCCGGCACTGGCTGCGTACACGAAGCTCAGTCGTGGCACCGTGGTTGTGCCGCCGGCGTTCGTGATTCCCAACCGGGCGCCGTGGCCTGTCCACGTCCAAGGTGCCGCGCTTGGCTCCATCGTCCAGAAGCACGATGCGTACCTCGCGGCGATGGACGCGCGCCATGGCGCGACCCTCGAGGCCGTCATGGCCAAGTACACGCCGCCGGCGCCAACGACCGAGGGGCCGACGCAGTGGATCTACGACGTCCGCACGGTTGTCGCGTGCCTCGAGCTCTACAAGACGCTGCACGGCGACCTCGACGTTCCGCTTCTCTTTGTCGTGCCGATGGAACAGTCGCCGTGGCTCCATGACGCCGCGCTCCTCCCGCTCGGCTACCTCGTTGCCCGCTTTCGAGACCGTCTGCCCCGTCTCAAGAAGAAGATCCGCCGCTGCTTGGCCAAAGCCAACGCCTACTCGCTCGCCGAGCTCGAGTTGAGTACGGAGGACATGATGAAGAAGCCCAAGCCGGCACCCATCATCATTCCCCACCCAGCCCTGCCGTGCCCGCAACAAGTCCGGTGGCCAAGGCCGTTCCGATCGTCGCAAGTCCGGCGGCGCAGGTGCCGATCCCCGTTGCAAGCACCACGAGTCAGAACGCTTCCGCTGCTTCATCAGCGCCAGCGGTCGCCGCCGTCGTGCCGCCTGTGACGGTTGCCCCGGCTACCGAGACACCGGCGCCGAAAACGTCCCGCGACCCGAGACAAGCTCCGTCGCCGTCAGCAGCGACGGCGCCCAAGACGCAAGACGCATCCAATGCGCCAGCGCCCCGCGACCCGCGACAGGCTGCGCTATTACGCCGCCGGAGCAGCAACTTGGCGGACGATGCGCCGAAGCAGTCGCCTCTCGACGCATCGCCTTCTCCACCACCGACTCCGTCCGGCGCCCCGCCACCGGCTGTGAAGACAGAGACGCCCGCCGAGTCGCCGGTGAAGTTCGAGACAAAGCCACTGGTAAAAACGACCGACGCACCGACGCCGCCGCCGTCGCGACCAGCCAAGCGCTCGGCTGCAAACATGGAGTCGAGTCCTGGCGGCATGATCGACCTCACACTGGATAGCGACTCGGACGACGACGTGCCGGCACCTGCGCCTGCTGTCAAGAAAGCCAAGACCAGCGCCGTCGTCAAGGATACAAAGCCCAGCCCCGTCGAGCTCAAGACGTGGTCCGTAAAGCCTGTCGCACCCAAGGCGCCAGCCCCAGCCAAGGTACCTGCTCCACCAAAGCAGCCAGCTCCAGCGAAGCCGCCTGCTCCAGCCCAGGCGCCTGCTCCAGTAAAGTTGCCTGCTCCACCTGCGCCGACCACGAAGGCGGAACCGGCGTCCGCTGACGTCGTGACGTTTGATTCGGATCTCTTTGCTGTTGGCGCCATGATCTTCCACGCGCTGCACGGCCACTGTTTGATCGACCCGACGTTTGTCGTGCCGGCCACGGACCAGTGGCCCGAGTCCGTGCGGGGCATGGAGCTCGGCAAGATGGCCAACGCGCTGCAGGAAGGTCGCGCGAAAGTGCTGGACCGCGTCCGCAGCCAGCTGGATCTGCTCGGATTCTTTGAGCCGCCACCGACGCCGAGCTGCACCATCTGAGTATATTTAAGCGGACCATATATGTAGCGTTCCTGGACATTATTGACATCGACTTGTCGCATCAACCACCGCTTCATACGCTTGAAGCCGAACGACTTGATGGATTCGATCCATCCGAAGCGTCGCCTCGACGCTCCTGACAGCGGATGCGCTTGCCATCGTTCGCAACATCAAGCATCTCGAGTCGTCGCCGTCAGAGCGAGCGACGGTGCTGGCCCGCGACGACGACGATTTTGGTGTCACCGGCCTCTTCCAAGTGGCCCCCACTACATGCAAGAGACGGCTCTCCAACCGGGCGTCAAAGCAAACGCTTGGATCGAAGCTGCGCCGCATCGGGTCTTCTCCACCAAAGGAATATTTGATTCCTTGGTCTGGACCGACGACTTGTCACTGTCCAGGAGAGCCCGGCAGTAGTAAGCTTGGTCCATGCTCATGCTAATACCTTGCACTCGTCTGCTAGAGCGTCGGTGTCGTGAGACGTCACGGCTCTCGCCTTGCGAGTCTTGCAGTCGCTCCACGGTGTCTGCACCGTTCCCAAAGCGGTCGTCATGCTAGACAAGAGCACCGACTGGTTTGAAGATCTATGGCCACCCGCTCGGTGAGCGGATGAACCCCGCTTTATCGTTGGCCAGAGCGTTGTACGCGGCGTTACTATGTCCGACAAGGTGAGCTGAATGGCCCGAGCAAGTGCAACAGTTCAGCAGTTGTTGTTGCTGGTCCCGGTCGAAACAAGAAGCAACTCGAGTGTTGACAGCACACGTCCATTTTTCCCGCGCTTTTCGCCGTCCAGTTTTCAACTAATTCACTTAGGTGCGAGACTTGACTCTGTGCGACTCGATGAGGTACGGCGTACCTTAGCGATTCAATACAGTAAACGTCTGCTCCAGCCCCAAGGTACGCTTCGCACTTTACTGGCTCTCCGTGGCCAAAATGATTGACTTGGACCCGCGTGGCATTGGTCAAAATGAGGCCAGGGCTAATGGCACCGTGCTCCGGCATGGCCGGGCATATCGCTAGCTACTGCCTTCTCCCTTTTAGTAACAGGAAGAGCAACCTTACAGAAAGCTCTTCTACGCGCCTCCTCCCAAGAGCTTGAAAGTGAACGGGGCTGTCCCGTTGGCGAAATTTTGCCAACATACACGAAATTGGCCAATGAGACGCAAGAGAATCGTTTTGTCCAATCCGCACGCACAGTAAACGGGCCGACGATGGACAGGTGGATCGACCCCGCGATGCTGCCCAAGACGAGCGAGCGGCTCATGGGCCTCGCTATCTACCGCCGCCTGTACGGCCACAGCTACATACCTGTCGACTATGAAGTGCCCAACGCCGAGCCGTGGCCCAAGGTGCTGCGCGGCAAGCCGCTCGGCGGCGCCGTCAACCTCATGCGTGTCGCCTATCACCAGCTCGGTCCGTGGGTGGAAGTGAGCCTCGAGGGCCTCGGCTTTGTCTGGAGCTCTCCAGTGGACTGCACGCGCGCCCGGTGCTTCATCGCCCACTCCCGCGCCAGGGTCATGACCACTTGGTCTGTCGTCCTCGCCGCGCTCGCCCGATTCCGCGAGCTCCACGGCCACGTGCATGTGCCCGAGTGCTGGGCAGTGCCAAGGAACGATGCCTCGTGGCCAAAAGAGGCGTGGAGTCTCGACTTGGCCCAGGCGGCCCACACGCTTGATGTGCATGCGTACATGCTCCCGACGCCGCAGCTCCGCGCTGCCCTTTCCCTCGGCGTCGTTTGCGACGTGCCGGTCTGGGCCGACATCTTCGACATGTTCAAGCTATACTGCAAGCGCTACGGCGCTGCCGACGTTCCCATCAACTATGTCATCCGCGCGAGCCGCAAGCGCAAGGCCGACGAGTCGACGCCGCCGTGGGCGGCCAACTACGACGGTCTTCCGCTGGGCGAAATCGCAATGCGCGTCTGGCTCGTCTACATTCAGCTACCGTCGCACCGGCTCAACGAGCTCAAGAGCGTTCGCTTCGCCTTTCACACGCATGCATCCTGGGCGACCGTCGTCGGGGCCAAGGCTCTGTTTGCGAGCATCAACGGCCACAATAGCATCCCTGACTGCTACGCCGTGCCGCCCGACGACACGGCGTGGCCACCCGAGATGCGAGGCCTGCGCCTCGGGCACTATCTTCGCTTGCAAGCGACGGCAAACGGCGTGAATCCGCCGCCCACGACAAGGGTCATCGACACCTTCGTCGACGCGCGAGTGCAAGAAACCGAGTTTGACCGGCACGTGCTCGGTCTCAAGATCTACAAGCGTGGCAGCAAGTCACCGGTCGCCCCAGATTTCGCCGTGCCCCGCAACGATGCCCGGTGGCCGCGTCGGATCTGGGGCTTGCGCCTCGGAGACTTTGCCGCCACCCTCCGACGCGACTACGCGTCTCTCTCGGCCCTCCAGCGCGCGACAGTCAACGACATTATTGGTTTCGAGTGGGACCCCGCCGTCGCCAAGTGGTGGCCCGATATCGTCGCGACGCTGACACAGTGGCACGCAACGCACCGTGATCGCGGCTGGCCCGACGCCTTTGTGTTTACGGCCGAGTGGCCAAAGTCCGTCGTCGGAGAGTCGCTTGGGTACATGTTGACGCTGCTGGAGGTCCACGAAGACTTTGCAACGGCAGCGCACCGGCGCACGCTGCGTCGACTCTGTCTCAACGTCGACAACCGGTGGACGACCAAGGTCGCGGCGCTCACGACCTTTTACTCGCTCCACGGCCACCTGCGCGTCCCCCTCGACTACGTTGTGCCGACTACCGGCGAGTGGCCGCCAGGAGCCACCGGCATGCCTCTGGGCTTCATCGTGTCGCTGCTTCGGCGAGTTCCTCCGGCGGTCATAACCTACGTCCAGCGCCGGGAGCTCGAGGCGCTCGCATTCGAATGGGATCTTGCCGCCGAGTCGACGACAGAAGCCACACGACCGCCGTCGGTCGCCGCCGTTGACGTCGCACCTGCCAAAACGGTAGCTGTGGCGGCAGATGACGTCGAGGCACCGCACGGGACCACGGTCGACGGCACGGCGGAAGTTTCCATTAACTGGGCCATGTGGGCGGTCGCGCTCACGCAGTTCAAGGCCCACGAAGGCCACGTCGACATTCCGAGGGATTACATCGTGGGCGCCGACGATGCGCGGTGGCCCGTCGCGCTGCGGTCGTTTCCCGTCGGTCCGATTCTCACCAAGATCCGGTCCCACGTCGTAGTGCCACCAACGTGGGTGCAAAGCCAAGCCCAGATCGTTGGCGTCGACTTGTTCAGTGGTGAGGCGCCAGATAGCAGTTCAAGCAACCCCTAACTATTCTTGAAAATGGCTACTAATGTCTCTATTGAATCTGCTCTCATCCCGTAGGATGTGAAGATTCCATTTCAGAAGCAATGGTGTCGTGTTGGCGGTTAGCCCCCCCACGCACGTCGCTCCGAGTGTACGGGGCCTCGTCCGGTTCGCTGGAGCAAGTCGCGACTCGACCGACTGGTGTGTCTGACGAGACGATCGTCATCACAACGCACGGTCCCAGGATGAATGAAAATACGCAACATGGTTGCAATGGATGCGTTCACTCAACCTCGTCGCCGAAGACGAGGACTACGTGCTCCAAGCCAACGGCGATCCAGATACAGTTCGCAGCACATTCAGCGCGCCAACAATTTCCGCGTTCACAGGTCCACCATGGACCGACGGGTGCTTTAGCTGACTCGGTCTCATCAATGTGCACTTTAAGAGCTTAGCACTGCGCAAGGCTCAACCCAGGCGAGAACACAACGCGAGCTTAGCAGCGCAAAAGCATGCAAGGCAGGTGGAAAGGGGCGTCAAATGGTCGAGTGCCCACCAAAAACTACCTCCTGTGAGAATATATTACATGAAAATCATAGCTTCTTGGCGGCCATCGTTGGAGATACCTGGGACGAATGCGGAGTCTCTCTCACTTCTACGTGGACTTCTTTTCCATCCTCTTGCCGCGTCCCACGGGCACACGCCGCGGGTCGACTTGAACGCAGTCAAGTGCGATCGTCCGAAGGAATAGCTACGTTGCATTGGACCCGGTAGCTTGCCCGATGAGCGGTGTCAGCACGTACGTTGCATTTTTCCGTCGCGACGAGCTCGACCTAATGCGCGCAACCAGATTCTAGCCGAGCGACACGCCGAGACCGTCGCGCTGTCAGCGGTCGTCCGCTGATTGTGCACTGTCATACCGACACCGACGACGCATGGACCCCACAACGCCAAGACGACAAGTCCTCGCGCGATGGCACTTTCTCGGCGTTGACAGGATAGTTCCGGTCCAACGTGGCAGCGCGAGCGACGAGC
>NW_012156436.1:169941-223798 GCF_000151545.1 Saprolegnia parasitica CBS 223.65
TATCCCGGCGACGTGCGCTGCTACTTCCAGCCGCAAGGCGCGGACCGCGAGTTCCGGCGCGTCCCGACCAAGGTGCTCGTCGACGCGCTCTGCGTCTACCACCGCCTGCATGGCCACACGTACATGCCCGACGGCTTCTGCATCCCCGAGACACCGTCTGCGTGGCCGCTTAGCCTTGGCAGCGCCGACCTGGTCTTCGCCATCGACGAGGTCACTCGCCACGTCTTTGAGCTTCCAGAAGCGTACGTGGCCAAGCTGCACGGCATCGGCCGCTGCCGCTTTGCGCCCCTATGGCCCGACTTTATAGCGCAGCTGCAAACCTTCACGGATGTCTACGGCGCCCTTGACATTCCCATGGACTTTAGCATTCCGGCGTCGCCGCCATGGCGCCGCGAGTGGCGAGGCGCGCCGCTCGGCGACGTCGCTTACAAGGTGCACATGCTGACGCCGACGCTGTTACGTCGGTACCGAGACGACCTGCGCGCGATGGGCCTGATGTCGCGAACTGCGACGACGTTCGCACGCGTGCTCGACGCCCTCTGTATCTTTCGGAGTCTCTATGGCGGCCAAGGCGTCCCCGAATGCTTTCAAGTCCCGTTCAAGAACGACATGTGGCCGGCAGCGCTTTGGGGCATGCGTCTTGGCCGCTACCGCCGGTGCACTGACGCTGCGCTGCATTACCGCTGGGTCCCACCCGAGGCGCGCGACGCGTACGACGAGCGCATGCGCTTGTACCACGACATTCGACGCTACAACCCGCTGGACAACTGCGCCAGTGTCTTTGCCATGTACCGACGCGAAGTGGGAGACCTCGCGATTCCAGCCGACTTTGTCGCGCCGGCCCACTGGCGCAGCAAGATCGACCGGCTCGGAGCCCGCGCCGAAGCGTACCGCGCAGCGCGGACCGCCGGCACCATCGACGCCCTCGACAAGGCGACGCTCGTCGACCTTGGCTTCGCGTGGGACCTCGCGTTCCATGCACTCTGGCCCGACATCCTCGCCTTTCTCAAGCTCTGGGCGGCGCAACGCGAGGCCCTCCACGACGATGTGGTGCTGACGATCCGTGACGACGGGCTATGGCCGCCAGCGCTGTTGCAGCAGCCGATAGGCTACTACTTGACGCTGCTGGATGTCCACGAAGACGCGGCGGCCCCGTCGCGCCGGTGCATCCTCGAAGCGTTTGGCTTCGACTACGACCAGCGCTGGCAAACGAAGCTCGAAGCACTCGAAGTGTACCGTCTCGAGCACGGCCACGTCGACGTCCCGACCGATTTCATTGTACCATGCACGGACGAAGCAAGCACGTGGCCATCGGCGCTGCGAGGTCTGCGACTCGGCGACATCGTCGTCTGGCTTCGCCAGCTACGCCCCCACATGGAAGAGCGCAAGGTTGTTGAACTCGATGCGCTCGGGTTCGTCTGGGAGTTGTCGACGCCGGCATCACCACCGACTTTGACCCTGGAGACATCGGCGCTGAATTCGGGGCTGAAGCGCAAGGCGCTCGCGACGTCACCGCGCATTGTCGTGGACCTCACCCACGATGACGACGACATCCTGGATCTGGAGGATGACGCGTCGTCACCCAAGAAGCGTCGACGCGCCGACTCGGACGACGATGCTGAGGACATGGACGACGTCAATTGGAGCCACTGCGTGCTGGGGCTCATGCTCTTCAAGTCGACGTTTGGGGATTTTGACGTCGCCCGCACCTTTGACGTGCCTGCCGACGACGTCAAGTGGCCCAAGATGCTGTGGCGTCTGCCTTTGGGTCGCATCGTCCGAGCGCTACAACGCAGGCACATTGCACCGCCTTCGAGCACGCGTCTGCACCTGCTTGCCATGGGCGTGCCGTGGCTGCCCACGCCGGAATGAGTGCCGTACCACTTCCACATGCTTCAGTTGGCGATCAATCCTTTCAACTCCTCGATCTTCGACACACAGGAAGCTCTTCTTTAAATAATTAGAACTGTAGCAGTCAACCTGGCAGCGCCAACACAAAAGACAACTCGACGACGTCAAGCAAAAGACTCCTTGCGGTGAGTAGTCTCTTGGCCCAGAAATTGACATCCAGGAAAAATGTAAGCGTATGATACTTGCACGGTTGCTGCACGACGCTCCCAGTTTTCAAATCGTTGGGTTAGCGTACTTGGACATCACACACGACGCGTCATCGACGGGGTTGGGAAAGTGCTCAACCAAAACCTTGTGAGAGTGAACCAACTTGAGGGTCGGAGCAAATATCCAACCCAGGTACGCATCCGTGTCGCTACTCGTCTTGACGCGATGCACACTGCACTGAGTCACGCTGTGGACCCCAGTGCTGTGCCGCTGGGAATAGCCGTACGAGCCGGCGTTCACGCAGAGTAGCGGCGCGATCCTGGTGCGTAAGGTCCTGCAACGAGGTTCATGGGCATCGCTGGTAGGCCCTGACGAACGCCGTCGGGCTTTGTGGTCTTCATGAGTGGTCTCCGTGGAGCTGTGTTGGTTGCTGTTGAAATGGGTCAATTTAATTTAATGAGCAGAGCTCGCTGGAAGAGATGGAGCTGTGTTGGTTGGCGTACTAACACCAGCCCAAGATCGTACGCCAGATATGACCGTATATGATTGGTCACTTTAATTATCTATTTAAGCCAATCACCGATCTTGGTGCATCGCCAATCGCACCACCTCCGACGAGGGGCTGCTCGGTCGCGGACATCGCGTCCAGAAATGAAATCGCCGCCGCTTGGCCTGGTGATTGTTGGACCTTTGGAGAGCACTCCACGCTACTTGCTGTCGGCGTGCGAGGGATACAGCGCGAGCAATTGACGGTTTTGTTAATTATGGCACATGCCACTATTGGTGTCTATATGTGGCTATATATGGCATGCTGTCGTCTGCTTTTAAACGCGCCGAGTCCCACGACCAAAATCGATATTTTTGCTATCTTCAAGCCACACCTATCCTCGTAACCTCCTGTACATTTGGTCAAAAGATCGCCCTCACCAGTCTGTTAGCTATTTCCATCGCGGTATACACTTACCGGTACTATAGGATGGTTGGGGACAACATCCAGGTGCTCATGAAGTGGCTGGCTGGGCTGCCTCGACCTCCGCGTCACGGTCGATGGAGGGGTTGGCTCTCGTCGTCTTCAGTGCTTGGTGCACATCGCATGGCCACAAGCGGCCATTAGCTGCGCCTGCTGAGACTCTGCTCTCTGGGAGACTATTGTATCTGCGCATTCCTACATCCCATGTTTCTGCAGCGGCGGGACGACTATGGCGGAGGGGCGGAGTGGTGGCGGTCTAGCTCGAGTCCAAATTCTTGCTCGTGAAATCTCAACCGTTGTCGCGACGGCAGTGAGTCGACGGCAACAACGTTGGTCCGCGTTTGACTTTGACCGCCTGTCTCTTTGGAGCGTTCCGATTGGTTCACGCCGGTTCTCGCACCGGATTGGCTGCCTACCGGTAGTCCTGGTCTGGCATGCGCGAGACGCCATGGGAAGCGCGGCTCGAGGGCCTCGCCATCTTCCGCCAGCTCAACGGCCACTGCACGATGCCACGAACGTTCATCGTTCCACACGCGCGGCCATGGCCCAAGGTCCTGCGCGGCGCCGCCCTCGGCCGCGTCGCCGAGAACGCCCGCTTCGTCGCGCTGACGTATGCGTCCGACCGGTTCGAGCCCCTCGACGCGCTTGGCTTTGCATGGGCACCCGGCAGCCTTCCGCACCGCATCCCTGGCGAAAGCCAGGATCGGCACTCGGTGATCAACGTCGAGCTCTCGGCGCTCGTCGCCGCCCTCCGCGCCTACACGACGGCCATTGGCGACGTCGACGAGATGCCCGAAGACTTTATCGTGCCCAGTAAAGGCGCGTGGCCCCGCGCTGCGGCCGGCGTCGCGCTCTACTACGCGCTGCCGATGTTGCGCAGCGAGTTTTACCGACTCTCGACCAAGCAGATGGCCGCGTTGCACGGCCTGTCGCTGTGCACGGACCGACCGCCATGGGCCGACGTCCTCTCGCTGCTGCGCACCTACGACCTCAGCATCGGCGAGAGCGCCGTGCCGTTGGACTTTACGGTGCCGTCGAAAAAGAGCTGGCCCAAGGCCTACCACGGCTTTAACCTTGGCGAGCTCGTCTGGTACCTCGGCATCAAGCGGCACGAGCTGCCGGACGAAAAGCGCGACGACCTCGACGACTTTGACCTCGAGTTCAACTGCGCGGAGACGTGGGCGAACATCGTGCGCGGCCTCGAGGCGTACATGACGATGTTCAGCAAGACCAAGGTGCCCGTGGGCTATGTCGTGCCCAAGCACTGGGACGCCGACGTCCGGGGCATGCGCCTCGGGTACTTTGTGGCGAAATTGCGCCAAGCCCAGGAGCTGCGTCTGTTGCCCAAGGAGACGGTGGCGGCTCTCGCCAACCTCGAAGACGACAAGCCGATTCTGAGCCGAAAGCCGCCGCACACGTCGGCACCGGCCAAACCGGCGCGCGCGACGCCTGTCCCAAAGCCCACGCCTGCACCAAAGCCCGCGTCCGCACCAAAGACAAAGCAAGACCCATCAACGTTGAAGCGACGGGCGCCGCCGACACGGGAGCCCGACCCGTCGCCAGAGAAGAAGCGGGCGCGGGTGGACGTTCCGACACGGCGCGAGCTCGCGGGCGGGCTGCCGTGGGCTGACATTCGCACGGCGCTGGCGACGTACCGTCTCGTGCATGGCAACACGCGCGTGCCGCAGTCATTTCTCGTGCCCAAGAAGGACCGCCGCTGGCCCAAGCACCTCTGGGGGCTCGCGCTCGGCGCCACGGCCCAAAACGTCCGGTACCGCCGCCACACGTTGCTGCCCGAGCAGATCGAAGAGCTCGAAACGATCGGCTTCGTTTGGCACTCGACGGTCGGCACCATTTCGTGCAGAACCGAGTCCTTGTACGCCGCAACCTCCTTCACGAGCCTCGTCGACGCCATCGAGGTGTTTGCAGAAGAGCACGATCATCTCAACGTCCCCGAAGGCTTCACTGTCCCCAGCGGCGCGCCGTGGCCGCCCAAGGCCGCCGGTGTCCTTCTGGACGCGATCCCGGCTCGCTTGCGCCAGCACTTTTACGATCTGACGCCGGCCGACGCTCGCAGCGTGCATGAGCTCGGTCTGTGCTTGGACCTGCCCCGGTGGACCGGCCTCCTCATGCTCCTTCGGCGCTTCAAGTCGCTCTTTGGGCACGGCAACATCGGCATCGATTTCCATGTACCAGCCACCGACAAGTGGCTCCCGCGGTGGCACGGACTGCCCCTCGGTGAAATTACGTACGGCATCGGCCTCACGATGGTAAGCTTGTCGCCGGAGCGAGCCAAGCAGCTCGCCTACACGGGCTACGTCTTCAACACGCCAGCGACTTGGGCCCGCGTCGTCGCCGGCCTGCGCGAGTACCGCCGCCAGTGCGGCACCCTCGCCGTGCCGCTGACGTTTGTGGTGCCCAACAAAGCGTCGTGGCCCGAAGACCTCCGCGGCCTGCACCTCGGACGGTACAATCGCCGACTGCAGCAAGCAAAGCCGCTGCACATGCTGCCGCCCGCCACGGAACGCGACGTGGACGGCCTCCAAAAGGACGCGCCACCGCCTGACTCGTCGGTGCTGTTTTCGAACGTCGTGACCGCGCTCGAGATCTACCACGCCAAGCATGGGCACGTGGATGTTCCGAGTGACTT
Organism: Saprolegnia parasitica CBS 223.65; assembly: GCF_000151545.1. Classification (NCBI taxonomy): domain Eukaryota; phylum Oomycota; class Saprolegniomycetes; order Saprolegniales; family Saprolegniaceae; genus Saprolegnia; species Saprolegnia parasitica. The sequence continues at coordinate 175,620 of NW_012156436.1, forward strand.
TAGGACGACGTCGGGACCACCGTATCCCAGGGCGTGCCGCGGCCTCTGGCTCGGGCGGGTCGTCAACCTCATTCGAAAGCAACCGACGATCGACGCGCAGCACAAGGCGACACTGGACGCCCTCGGCTTTCGCTGGAGCAAGAAGACGTCGTCGATCAAGGTCGAGGCAGCTTCCCGTAGCGACAAGACCACAGCCAGAGAGAGCTCTGCAGCCAAGGACAAGATAGCCGCCAAGGACAAGATAGCCGCCAAGGAGAAAGCCAAGGACAAAGTCGCAGCCAAGACGGACAAGCGCACATCGATGGCGCCCACGGATCGCGTGGCTACCAAGAGCCGTCGCGTGCCAGACATCAAGGAGGAGCCACCGGTCAACATCAAGCTCGAGGTCGTCCAGAACACGCCGAGAAGCAACAAAGCCATGCCGACCGAGTCGAGCGACCCGGCGCCGTACAGCGAGTGGAGCTGGGACGAGAAGATCCACGCGCTCTGTTTGTACCGAGTCAAGAACGGTCATCTCGCGGTGCCCGATGCCTGCATCCTCCCGCTCTCGTACCCGCGGCGTCTGCGCGACATGCCGCTCGGCAAGATTGTGTCGCATCTGCGCTTTGGCTCCAAGCCACTCTTGCCGTCGCAAAAGGCCGAGCTGGACGCGATCGGGTTTCTATGGCGCGTCTCGGGCGTCCGTTCCCGCTGCTTCATCCGCCCGGCCGGCTCGACGGCGCTGCAGGCCAAGTCCATGTCGTGGGGCACCCAAATCCAGGCGCTGCTGACGTACCAGCTGCTCCACGGGACGCTCGACGTGCCCGAAGGGTTTGCGGTGCCCTCCGACAACGACGCGTGGTCGACGCCGGCGCATGGCATCGTTCTGAGCCTCGTGCTGCCGGCGCTCCGAGAGCACTTGTACGAACTCCCGGACGACGAGGCCGCCCTCGTGCGCGCGTCGGGTCTCGTGACCGACCTGCCCGATTTCGACACGCTCGTTGATCTCGTCGCAATCTACAACGACACGGTTGGCAACGGCGCCGTGGCCCGCGACTTCGTCGTGCCGTCGTCGGGCGGCGACTGGCCCGACGACTGGCGTGGCTTGGAGCTCGGCGACCTTCTTTGGCGCGTCGGTCTCAAGTCCCGGTCGCTCAAGACGGCCCAGACGACGCAACTCGCCGACGCTGGTTACGTCTTTAACGTCCCCGCGACGTGGGCGCGCATTCTGGACGGTCTGCGCACGTACTACTGGATCCACGGCGCCACGACGGTGCCGCCGACCTTCGTCGTGCCTCCCGCGCGTGCGTGGGCGTCGGACCTTCACGACATGCGCCTCGGCCACTGGTTTGCGACGATGATGACGGCAAGAAAGCACCTGCTGCTTCCGCAAGAGACCATCGATGCCATCGACGCGCTGGCAAATGACATCGTTGACGTTGCAGCGCTGCCGGCGCCCGTGCTGCGCATCGCCACACCGGTGTCCGCGTCTCCCGTAGCGACGGCAAGAAGTCTTCCGGTATCGTTGCCGCCGTCTCCAGTAGCGACAGCAGTCAGTGCCCCAACATCGCCGCCGACGTCTCCAGTGGCAACGGCTGGTGCGTTGGCGCCATATTCGGCCGCGTCGTCGCCATATTCGCCTGCGTCGTCGCCCGTCGTGACGGTGCGTCATGCCCCGGTGTCGACGACGGTTCCCCTCTCGTACGTGTACTTGGACGACGATGACGACGACGACGACGACGATGACGATGGCGGCGACGACGACGGTGGCATCCAGGGCTATTTTCGTGTCTAGCACCCGCTTGCTACGTGCAAGGGCCTTGTACCAATACAACTCATTTGTTCATCCTATGCTTACGAGGCGATGAGAACGCATAGAGAGTTTGAACGACGACGCTGTGGACCTCTGCGATTCCCCACGCCAAGCTCCAGTCCACCACGCACACCACGAGAAAGGTATCGCCAATGGAGAGGGTCTCATACTCGGTCGTGGTTGGAGTGCGGGATTCGTCGGAAGAAATCAAGAGCTGCCGAGTATCGAGTCGATGGAAAACAAGCCCATAGGGTACTCACAGAAATTACCTGAACTGCAAAGGGGCTAGGGTTAGTAGGAAGCTAAACACACGTGCCGTTGACCGTGCCGTGGCCACCGGCGATGCGGTAGCACTTGGTGGCCGGGTAGATCGACATGAAGTTGGTCGTCACCGAGAGCAGCAGCGCCAGTACAAACACCACAACGACCGTGGCGCCAGCAGCGGCGCTGGGCGTCCCGTGCTGCTTGAGGTGGCGCAAAGCCGCTTTCTGCGGTGGCAGCAAGAAGAGCCAGAAGAGACCGGCGAGCCGCACGCCGTACGAGAGGAGGAAACAGTACGTCACTTGCCACCGAACGTCGACGTCGTCGCGCGCAATGGCGTCTTGGGACACGTCGAACGTCGCGTCCGCGAGCTTGTAAAAGACCGCAGCGAACGGCGACGCGAGGTTGCCGAGTGTTGTGACGAGGCCGTACGTGGCGCCTTCGTTGCCGACGTCGGCGATCTCAACCGCGCAGTAGGACGCAACCATGAAGCGGATGCCGTCCGGAACCTTCTCGGCGAGGACGACACCGTTGTAGAACCACTGGTTGCGGACGAGGTCCCACACGGTGGCAAAGACGGCAACGGCATCGATGGCAATGATGCCGACCGTCGAAATGGCCACGACGGTGCGCCAGTTCCAGTGCAGTCCGAAGCGCCCGACGCCGGCCATGATGAGCGCCATGGCCAGCGACCCGAGGACGCCGGCAATGGCGTCGTTGAGCGGCTCGACGTGCGCCCACGTCCGCGCAATCGGTGCGCTCGGTGTCGCCCCGAAGACGCGAACGCCGAGTTGAGGAATTTGAAGGCGCAGACGCGCCACATGGCTGGCACCTGGAGCAGTTGCCAGAACGAGTGGAGCCAGATCGGGATCGGCGTCGGCGCTGACGGGTGCTCGACGAGGCACAGCAGCGTGCTCGGGAGGATCAGGACGCTCGGCGCGAGGCAGAGACCGTACACGACGTTGGGTGGCACGTCAAAGTCGAACGAGCCACCGTAGACTTTGCCGTTGAGCAGGAGAGCGATCGCAGTCTGCGCCAGCATCTGTCCGGCGTACCGACTCGCGTAGATCGCGCTCTGCGTGCGCCCGCGGGTCGCGAGCGGCTCACGCTGGGTGTACTCGACCACGATGGCGTCGGCGGCCGAGTTGGCCATGACGTAGCCAAACCCGACGAGCACGGAAAGCACAATGATCGACGTCCCGGCGTCGGGCGCGTCGAGGTTGTAAAAGCTGGCGTTGACGAGTGGCGACGGGCGCACGGCCGGGCACGCAATGTACCGGGCGTCGCAGTAGGGCGACGGAAACGGCGTGAACGTGAGGAAGCCAAGGCTCACAATGGCGATCGTCCACCCGAGGAGCATCCAGCTCTTGCGGCGGTAGCCAAAGATGGGGACGCAGTCGGAGAGCATGCCGAGGAAGACCTTGAACGACCAGCCAATGTGGATGAGGACGCCATACGCAGAGGTTTGGTAGCCCTCCATGTGCAGATAGTTGTTGAAGATCGGGTACTGGAGTCCGGGCAGGAGGCCGTAGAGAATGCCAATCGCAACGTACTGCGAGAAGAGCGCGACGGCTTCGGGCGACCGCAGCGACAGCACGCGTAGCCCGGCTTCGAGGTCACTCGCGTGGCCGTAGCTGGCCGACTTGGTCGTCGCTACGAACGGCGCTCGCTCCTCGTGCTCCATCGTATCCAAGTGCAACTGAGCAGGTCCGCGTTGCGTGTCAAAAAACAGCCAATCAGAACGCGGTCTTCTTGTGCGTCGACAGACTGTGGAAGCAAGCGCCCCCGAGTCCGACCGCTTCAAGAACGTCGCAGCTCAGCAATCAGCGATCCACAGTTGGCGTCAGCGACGGCGGACTCCGCCAAGTCGCGACGACGAGCAAGAGAACGGGCGACCTCCCGACCATCGTTGTTCCTGTGCAAATGCCATGAACGCGCCTGCGCCGACCGCACGACCGGTGCAAATGTAGCACGAGGCGGTAGCGAATCAGGCGGTAGCTGGTTCTAAAGGGTCGAGGCCAACGCGTCTCTCAAGCGTGATGCGCCAATCGGGTCTGCACGGGCAGGCGCTCAACGTCCATTCGTGTGCCTCCATCACGACCGAGCTCGTGTTACGTGGCTGCAACAACAGCGTCCGTGGCGGTGGGGTTCGCTTTCTGCATCTGACACAAGGGAATGCATTCCGTTGATCTGACATGACGCATTGCCTGGAGCTCCGTCTCGATGTGGACGTTGAGCTTGCTCGGTCGTGCCACGTCGAGGGAACGGTCTTGGTGGAGCAAAAATGCAGCGATGCAGGTTAGTCGTCTCGAGGCCAAGGCGCAGAGGCTCTTGTACGTCGCTGCCATTAGTCGCTCCAAGCCTCGATATCACGAGTATAAATTGATAGTATTTAGGAACAACAGCGAGGACCGGTCGGTTTACCACTTGGCGTCGCAGTAGAAGTCGCCGCCGCCCGTCGGGTTGACCGTCACAACGCACGTGCCACTGGCGTCGACGGCGCCCGTGATCGTGTAGCGCTTGCGGCCGTCGGGCGCCGGCGACATACCACCGTTCTTGCCGGGCTGGCCGTTCGGGTACGGGCAGTCGTTCCACGACGCGTTGCAGCTCGCGTCGAGGCTAAAGTTGTAGCAGTAGTTGTCGGCCGACTTGTTGTCCCACGCGCACGTGCCCGAGTACACGCACTTGGCAAAGACGTTCTCCTGGACGCCGAGCGTGTAGCCACCGCTGAACGGACCGAGCTGGACGGACTCGCCCTTCTGCAGGTCGCCGCGGCCGTTGCCCGTGAACCACGTCGCCGACTTGGTCGTGTACTTGTAGACCGCAGGGAGGTTGTTGACGATCTTGATGCTGCCGCCCCACTTGCCCGACCCGTTGTTGTTGGTCTTGCCAGCGTTGGGCGCAGGCGCCGGCTGCGGCTGCGGCTGCCGGCTGCGGCTGAGGCTGCGGCTGCGGCTGAGGCTGCGGGGCCTGCGTAGGGGCAGGCTTGGGGGCCTGCGTGGGAGCCTGGGTAGGCGCCTGGGTCGGGGCCTGGGTAGGCGCCTGCGTGGGAGCCTGGGTAGGCGCCTGCGTGGGAGCCTGGGTGGGCGCCTGGGTCGGGGCCTGCGTGGGAGCCGGGGTTGGGGCCTGTGTGGGAGCCGGGGTGGGAGCTTGCGTGGGAGCCGGGGTCGGGGCGTCCGTCGGGGCAGAGGTCGGCGCCTGCGTCGGTGCGCTGGTCGCGGCATCCGTGGGCGCCGGCGTCGTAACGTCCGTGATCGGCGTCTCCGTCTCCGGCGTTTCCGTCGTCGGGAGGATCGTCACGACGTCGGGCGCCGACGTCGTCGAGTTGCCGCCGATGAGCGACTCGGTGTCCGTGACGTTGGTCGTCTCGATCGACGTGCCATTGAAAAAGTGCACGATGCTGCCGTTCGTCGTCGTCTCGGTCCACGACTCGTAGACCGGTTCGGGCGTCGTCGGCGCCGGCGTCGGAATCTCCGTGTAGCCTAGTGCGATTCCATGAGATCCAAGCGCTCGTCGCAGACAGGTGCGTACCCGAGGCGACCACACCGCCTTCAAGACCCGTCGAGCCGACGGAGGTTTCGCCGGCCGGCGCCTTGGTCGTCGGCGTCGCCAAGCCCTATGCATTCGCATCAGTCACTATCGAGGCAGTGGTGCAACGTACATCGCTCGTGCTGCTGGCGCTGGTACCGCTGGCCGTGCCAAAGTAGGTCACCGCGCCGACGGCGCCGACGACGGCAAAGCCGCAGCCGGCCATGATGAGCATGCGCTTCTTGCGCGCGGCGAAGATCGCGTCTTCGTTCTTCTCCTGCATGACGGGCGTGAGGCCGTTCTCGGCGACCGCCGGCGACGACGGCGAGTTCTGGCGGAAGAGACCCATGCGGAAGTGGGCGAATTCGAGAGTGGCAAAATCGAAGCGCTCGAACGGGAGCCAGCTGTAACAGCGTGTTACGTCGGTCGCGGATCTCGTATGGCAGAGCTTGCCACCGCGCACGCCAGCTAACGTACAGTGCATCACTCGTGTGCGTAGAAGCGAGGGCTGCCGACCAAGCCTCCAGCGCCACGAGCCTCGTTACGGGAGCTTGTTACGAGAGGCAGAGATGGCGACGGTGCAGTGTACGCTGGCACCATTCGCACCCAGCTACACCGCGGCAGCGACCCAGCTACGAACTGTGATAGCTACTGCTATTTACTGCGCTCCCATCGCAGCGTGGCAGCATTGGGTGTACACATCCTATTACGACTTCAGTGGCTACGCCGTTGGATCGGCGGGGATGAGCCCAAGGGTTGCGAGGCGGATCCAAAGCTGCTATAATACTGCTGGCGACGTGGGCCGAATGCTAGAACCGACGGTAGCAACATCGACGTCGTCGTTCGGTCGCTTCTGCTTCTTCGTCTGCTGCTGCTGCTGCTGCATGGACGTTCGTTGTGTCGAGGCGCAGGATGCTGCAGCCGCCTTGTCGCATGGTTCACATATCAGCCGACCAACTCGTCGCTGGATGACCGCGAGGCGCCGCCGACATACTGCGTCGAGTCCGTGAAGGTCCGAGGCGCAGTGACTTCGCTGGTTGATCAATGCATCGTGAAGCCGACGTGGTCGGTCGCTTCGTGACCGCTCGCTTCGCGCTGAGATTCCAGCAAGACAGATGCCACGTGTGTCGCACGTTCCTAGGTTTGGGACATGTCCTAAATTCGCCTGAAAGCAGGCTGAAAAAGGAATGTCCCGATTGAAGCGCCAGCCGCGGTTGGTCACAATGCTAACCGTGTAACCGCTCCGATATCGGTTAGAAAGGGCAGAGAGAATTCGTGCTGGTGCAGGACGCGGTGGCGGGTCGCGCGCTCGTTCGTATACGACAACTGCCTCGGCCGGCATAGTGCGTCACTCTTAGGGTAGCAGACCACGCAAACCAAAATTCACGCCATATTTAAAGCACAGCGTGCAACCAGTGCATCATTTTCTCAAGGCTGCGGCGGCACGAGCGGCGACTGCGCTGTGCGGCCAGCTTGCGGCTGGTACGGGTTGTTGGCCGGGTTCATACGCAGGTTGTTGTACGGGTGCGCGTTGAACTGCGGCCGCAGCGGCATGCGGATCTCTTGGTACCCGCGGTGGCGCCGGCGCTGCGTGCACACGAGGTAGAACGAGAGAAGCACGAGGGCCACCTCAAAGCCCGCAATGACGCCGACGATCGTGCCAATGAGCTCACTACGCATTGGATAGTGTAGTTTTCGGATCGGATAGGGATCGTTGGAGAGTGAAGCACCTCTGTTCGTCCATCCATGCGACGAGGTTGGCCTCGCACGAGCAAAAGAGAGCTTCCTTCGTCAGCTGCGTCGCGCTCGCACCGTCGGCCATGTCTTTGGCGCACTGGCGAAAGGTCGAGTTCGGGAGCAGGTCCTGCTTCCGGATCGAGCAGCGGTTGGCCGCGAACGGGGCAAACCACTGGTACGACGGGTCGGCGCCCATGCACTGCAGCACGACCGAGCCGACTTGGAGGCTCTTGATGAGGTCGACCTGCGGCTGGCAGGCGTCGTACGCCTCGTTGAAGATCGAGTGGAGGCTCCCGAGGATGATCTGGTCGTCCTCGGACAGCAACGCCGACTGGTTTGCGTAGCTGGCCTGCGAGATGTGGACCAGCGAGTGGTGTACGTGCAGCATGAGGCCGGCGAGCGCGAGCTGCGCGACGACCGACACGGTCACCTACGACACCGTCATCATCCCGTTGCATGCAGCCTACATACCAGCGTCGCGTACGGGCAGAGGAAGACCTTGCTTTCCCAGTGTGCGCCGCAGCAGCCGAGGAGCGCGATGAGCACGATGAGCACGCCGCAGGCCATGACGGCGCTTGAGATGCCATCGGCCGAGAACGCGTTCAGGTCGGGCACGTGCATCATGTAGCCTACGCGCGCATGAGAGGACGGACGCGCACACACGATGGCCAACCGCCGATGACGATGAGGACGCCGCCGAGCACGAGGAAGAGCACATTGGTGAAGATGAGCACGAGGCGGCTAAAGCTGCGGCACTGCATCGCTCCTGGACGATCGCAAGCGAGATTGACCACGCGGGTAGAAAGGCCGGTTGGTCGCGTATATTTTTATTCCACACTTGGCCATTGTATGTAGCATTGATTCTTAGCTTTAAAATGCAACCTGCAGCGGGCTAGTCAGTGGCATGCGACACGCTGATTGGCTCGTGTCTCGAAATGGATGGGTTTTTGACCAATGGCATCGCTTGAAGAGGCAGGTCGAGCGCCTCACGTACCCTGCAATGTGGTCGCGGGTCCATCAATCACAGCCAGCACCGTGCTCTTGTCCAGCAGAGCAGGCGGCTGCTGGCTGCTGATAGCGCGTCAATAAGCTGCTCAAGGTGGCGCAACGAGCTAACGCCGAAGAGGACGACGCGGGTGGTTGCAGATGACGTCGCATCTCGCACCTGCGCATTTCTGCACCCAGATTCGGCACCGCTCGATGATGGCCAGGATGTGCAGGGTATGTAGCACTCTTGTGAGCTACGAGCTGCAGAATCAAGCTACGGTAAGCTTCGTTCGCATGAGCCTGCGCCTCTCCGATCGCACCCGAACCTTGAACCTTTGTGAAGTATCACTCTCTGCCATGGCCTGTACTTCATACCAGAACAAACGCAGAACTCGTGCGATACTAGTACTCCAGGTTTGACAGCACAGGTGGCGCTGTACAACGTGGCGCCCAGAGCGCCATGCGGCGACCTCTTGACAAGAGCAGCAGCAGCGGCAAGGCAACCGCCAGCGTCGCTTGGTGCATTCCGCGCGGAGCCGTGGACCTCAGAGGCGTTCGCGACACAGCTACCCCGTCTACGTCGTACTAGTGCTACGTACGAAATAGAACGTCCAATAGGACAATATTATACTCTAGTATTGTCTTGTTCGCATCGATGCCGAGGAGGTCTCGTGCAGCGGAATGTCCTTGTAGACGAGCTGGAAGCGCACGACGACCGACTCGATCTCGTGGCGAAACGCTGCGCAGCGCGACGACGCTGTCCACGTCGACCAGTCGTCGCCGTCATCTTTCAGAATCGGCGCCCGCACGACCGTGACTTGAATCTCGAGCTGTCCATGGGCCGCGCGGGCTTGGAACCGGACGCAAATCGCATCGTGAGAGCCCCACGTGTAGATCTGGATCGTCAGCAGTTGGTTGTTTTCGAGCCACGCGCGGTAGTCGCCGTGGAGGTACCCGGCCACCATGGTCATGGACGCCTCGCCGTTCGGGAAGACGCGAAAGACACGCGGGTGCCCGTCCAGCACCATCTCGCTCCATTGCGTCGGGTGCGCTTCGAGGTCCGAGCGCATCTACGTTCTTCGTCACGTCTTCATCTCCACGCTCGAACTCTTACGTGCAGCGACGTGACCGAGAGGACCCACTGGAACGCGTACGTCATGGTGATGCTGCGGACGATCGTGATCACGGACGGGTCAAACTCACTCGGGTCCATCGAAAAGGCCGACGAGAGCGTCTCCTGGAAGACCCAGTGGCCGTTGAACGACGACGGCACCAAGTTCCGAACCGGCGGCGCCGCCACGGGCACGCCCTAGTCGCCCCGCGTGAACCCTACCCCTCTTTGGATCTCGTCTGGCCTACCATGTAGACCTCGCGTAGCTGGGCGACAAAGTTCTCAAACCCCGTGATCGACGTTGTCCCGATCGCCGTCGGCACCAGCGCACCCGCTTGGGACACGGCGTTGATGTGCGTCGCGAGGCCCTCGAGGGTGAGGAACATGGGCTCGAGGAGGTGGTTGAAGTAGCGGTAGTGTAAATGGAGCCACTCGAGGTACGCGTCCTGTAGCGCTTGCCGGTCGAGGAGCCGCGGCGCGTTCGCCTGCATGAACTTGGACTGCTCAAACATTGTGTCCATCGAGACGCTCGCGAGGAAGAGGTCGAGGCAGACCGTCGTTAACGCGTCGAGCGACGACGAGCCTGGGGTCGCCGGCGTCGGCCGCATCCATCGCGGAAACGTGACGCGGCTCGAGCCCCACCGAGCACCGAGTGGCTGGAGCAAGCTCTTTGTCAGCTGCTCTGCGATTCGATCGTACTTGCCTGCGAACGCGTGCGACGGCAGTCGGTGCAGGAAGGACATGACAGTGCCGAGCTGCTGCCCCATGACCATCGGATCGACACGTCGCGTCGCGAGTGCAGTGCTCGGGCGCGGCGGAGACCCCGCACTGCTACCCGACGACGGCGGCGGAGACGACGCCAGGCGCGCGTTGAACTCGCCGTCGCACTCGCAACCCGTCGTCGTAACGCCGCCGCGGTGCTTTTGGCAATGGTAGCACGCTCGTCGGTACGACATGATGATAAACGGCGGCGACCGGTGGACGCCGACGACGCGGAGCGATTGCGGACCCAGTCGGCGAAGGACGTAGGCCTATGCAGCAAGTGGTGACGCTGGTGACGCTACCGATAGACAAGCGTACGACGATGCGGTGGGTCGCCGTGCGGTGGGCTTTCGTGGACGTACCCACCCAGCCGTAGTGCCACCCGAGGAGGTTGTGGTGGTTGAAGCGGTACGTCATCGTACTCTACCGTGCAGGAGCGTCAATGGGTGGTTGTTGATGGCACTGTACCGCGTCCAACTGCCTCGAGTCGCTCGCAATCCAGTCGCCTTTGATGTTGGCTTGGCTACGCGTGCTGTGGACAACAGTCGCTTCGTCGACGACGTCGCCGACGGCCAGCACCCGGTCCGTCGACGGCTGGAACCGCAGGTACGCCAGGTCGGCGTCGATGTCAAGCGTCGCGTTCGAGACTACGACGTCGAGCGACGTGGTGCAAAAGTTGGCGTACGTGTGCTCCGGGCAGCAGTGCGGAAAGCACCTAGTTCAACGGATATTGCCACGACGACGACAACGGAACGGAGAGACGGACCGGACGAGCTTGACGCTGCCGGCGCGGTGCGTGCGGAGATACTTGTGCTCGAAGAGCGAGGCGCGATCCGCGCACTTGCAGTCGCCCATGCGAAAGGAGACCGCCCAGGATGATGATGTTGCAGTCGCCATGGCTGGCCGTTTTCAAGTGAAATCGCAAGTGCAAACTTACACTTCAACTTTATGGTGCGCTTGTCCCAGCATCTGCCGCGCCCTCATTGGGTCGTCCATCGCCCCACGCCTTTTCAAGAGTGTCCCGTCACCGTCATTGGCACCGCGACTTCGGTTTCCTGGTTCGGAAACCCCGCCGGAACATCGGCAAGTCCTCGGCTGCGTCCAGCTGCGTCGTCTTCGGTGGAGTGCTGACAAGGCGCTGGCCTTCGCTGCGCCATCTTTACGCCGATTCCGCATACGGTGTATGTCACCACGCTCATATCAGACGCGCCACGGCAGATTACTTGTAGTACCGGTACAACACGTCCCGCAACACGACCAAGATCTACCGGTATGCCATTGCCGTGTGCTGGCCCTCGACTCCGTCGCGTACTGCGGCCAAGCATCGAGGTGCCACGAGCTTCTCTACTGGGTTTGATTTTTGACAGCCTCGCAGACATTCAAGGCAGCAGTCTCCTTACCGTCGTCGATGCAAGTGGTCAGACAAGTGCTCAGTGCGGTCGCCAGATTGGAAGACAGGACGCTTTACCGCAACCGTATTCCGCGCTCGCCTGCGTCGAGTTGTCACAACAAAGCTTACTTGACACCACGCCGCGCGCGGAAGGCAACGGCGGTTTAACCCTCCCACGCCACTGAGCTCGCTTCGATGTCGTGCTCGGGCACAGATGTCCTCTGCGTCAGCATATCACGTCACATGGAAGAGGTTCCAGTCCGAGGGGCGTTGATGGCAGTGACACCGCCGACGTGATGGGCTCGGATCGACGAGGGAGATCGGCGGCGGATGTCAAGGGGCGAAGCAGAGTCGGTCGTCGAGGCAGCCAAGATACATTTGTTCTGACTGCTGCTGGCTCGCATCCGATCCACTGCTGTGTTTGGTGAACCAAAGGCCCTCCACCGTTGGTCCAATATCCCACATTGACTTGAACTCGCAGAATGTTTCAAAGTGCAATTTGCTGAACGACCACGAAGCCCTCTCTCTTGCTTCCACTCGACCGAGTTCTTATAGCATTCGCGCTCGCTTGCCCCCGCGATGCTGCTGCCAACGCGACCTCGCTTCGTCCTAGCGCGACTCGCGCATCAATACGCTTGCAACGGCGTTGACCCACAGCGCCTTACGTGGGGTGCAGTTCAAATGGACTCGATTCCAAACCGAATGCAGTGGCCGAATCCTGGTTCATCCAGTGTCTGCGGCGAAACAGCGCAAGCGATGACGTGGCGGCTTGGATATTTTGGCTTGGTTTGAGTAAGCTGTGGGAACGTCGGGGAAGTTCCCTTCAATCTCGGCCATCGCGTTCTATGTTTTCCATACAAACATCCAGTGTAATGAAAAATCGAATTGCCGAACTGCGAGGATGCAGCAGCGGAAGCGGGGCGGGCCACGCCAGCTCCTCGAGCTCGTCAAGATCGCGCACGCCGTACAGTCGCCGACGTCCAGCTACACGTACCTTCCGCGCCGGTACACGGTCCCGGCGGAGGCGCCGTGGCCGACTTGCCTTCGCGGCAAGGTCGTCAACCTCACCACGTTCTGCGCAGCGTACGCCCACCGCAAGCTGCCGCCGTCGATGCAGTCGGCGCTCGACGCAATGAACTTTGTCTCTGATCTACGCGAGCTCAGGTGGGCGCAGCATCTCATGGCGCTTCGCGCGTACAAGGCGATATCCGGCGATCTCGACGTGCCCGCAGACTTTGTCGTGCCCAGCAACGACGCAGCGTGGCCACGCGACGTCTGGGGCGTCAAGCTCGGCCGCGTCCTCTCGAGCCTCCGCGCCAAGATCACCGAGCTGCCGGACGCGCGCCAGCGGCAGCTGCAGTCGATCGGGCTCTTGGCGACGTACGACTCGTGGTACGACACGCTGCTAGCGCTGCAGGTCTACAAGAACCTCCACGGCCACATGCGCGTGCCCCGAACATTCGAAGTGCCGACGGACTCGCCCGAGTGGCCCGACGACCTCTGGCGCATGAAGCTCGGCATGAAGGTCACGTATCTCCGCGCACGCGCCGAGAAGCTCGATCCCGCCAAGCGTGCGCAGCTCGACGACCTCGGGTTTCTCTGGCGCGGCGCCGTCGAGTGGGACCTCCTCCTTGAAGCGCTTACAACGTACAAGTCGATCTTTGGGCACACACGCATGCCACCATACTACACGATCCCAGCGTCCGACCCGCAGTGGCCGCCCGAGTTGTGGCACCTGCCGCTCGGCGAGGAGGTGCATGCTCTGCAAACCTCCACCGCACTCACATGGGACCAAGTGACCGAGCTCGAGGCGCTCGGCGTCCTCGGGATTCTCCAGCCCAAGACCATGGACTGGCCCACGAAGCTCGCGGCGCTGACCATCTACCATGGGCTGCACGGCCACGCCAACGTGCCGCATCGCTTCAAGGTGCCCGACCGCAGCGCGCTCTGGCCGCAGCGCTTTTGGCAGCTCAAGCTCGGGGCCGTCGTGCAGGGCCTGCGCCACGGCCCGCCGCTGAGCGCCGACAAGATGGACGCGCTCGCGAACCTCGGGTTCGCGTGGACGGTGAGTGCCTACTCGTGGGAAAACAAGCTGCTGGCGCTGCACAGCTTTGGCCGCCTGCACGGCCACCTCATGGTGCCATCTGGCTTTATGGTTCCGAGCGACCAGGCGTGGCCGGCGTCGACGTGGGCGCTGAAGCTCGGGCACATTGTGAGCGGCCTTCGGCGCAACCGACGCCGACTGACGTTGGCGATGCGCGCGCAGCTCGACGCGCTCGGGTTCCTCTGGCACGAAGCGCTGCCGTGGACCACGTTTGTGGCCGCCGTCGCCGCTTTCCACGCTTTGCACGGCCACGCCAACGTCCCCAGCTCCTTCGTCGTCCCAGCCTCAAAGGTCGAATCGGCCGACAGCGAAGAGGCCATGTGGCCCGCCGACGCCGCGGGACTCCCGATTGGGCGGTCGCTGCGTCGACTGCGGTCGCTCGTGCACGCCGGCTTCCTCGATGCCACGAAGAAGGCGGCCTTGGAAGCGGTCGGTGTCCGGTGGCGCCACGATGCGACGACGGCCGTCCCGATCCACGCAGCGCTCGTGGTCTACCAACGCGTGCACGGGCATGTGCGTGTGCCGCCAACGTTTGTTGTGCCAACCTGCGACTCGGCATGGCCCTCGACGCTGCGGCGCTTTCGTCTCGGCGCGTACGTTGAGCTGCTTCGGTGCGCCCAAGACGGTGTCGCGCCCAGTGTCGTGCACGAGCTCACGGCGATGGGCTTGATGCACTGGTCGAGTGCGGCGGATGCCCAGTGGACGACGATCTTTGCCGCGCTCTCGCTGGCCAAGACGCAGGAGGGGCATCTGGATTTACCCCCGCGTCTTCTCTTGCCTGTCGAGAGCGACATGTCGAGCGCTGCCTCGACAGCGTCGCTCGAGCCCGACACGGCCGGGCTCGACGTTGGAGGCATCGTGGCCCGGCTCCGCGCGCTTCGGTACCTTTTGCCTCGAGACCGCCGACGCGAGCTCGAGGCGTTGGGCTTTCAATGGTCGTCGCCGTCCGTTGCGGACGTTCTGAGCGTCTACGGCCAGATTCATGGTGATGCGAACGTACCGCCGTCGTACTGCGTGCCGACGCACGACCTGCGCTGGCCTGTCGAGATGGCGGGCTTTCCACTGAGCTACAGGTTGCAACATTGCGTCGCTGCCAACGCGGCGAGCGATGTCGTCGCCCTTGGGTATAGTCCACGCGACGAACCCGACGAGGCGCCGTCGTGGGCGACAGAGGTGGCGGCGCTGCAGCTCTACATGCGTCATAACCGGTCGCCCGACGTGCCGAGCGACTTTGTCGTGCCAAGCGACGACGACTCCTCGTGGCCACCGGCGCTGTGGCGCCTGCCCCTCGGCGCCCTCGCGCTCACGTGGCACGCGTCTGAGCCCTATCTCTCGCACGCCCAGTGGCGCGACCTGACCGACGCCGGGTTCCTGTGGGCGCCCCTGGATGTCGACTACGATGTCGCATACGCTGCGCTGGCAACCTACGCGCGCCTCTCGACGCCGTGGCGGGACGTGGATTGGGCGTTCAGCGTGCCGACGGGCGACGCAGCGTGGCCGAGCGAGACGTGGGGTCTCCGCCTCGGCTTTCTCGTGGCCAAGCTGCGCGCCAACGACGTGCTCTTGCTCCCGAACGAGTGGATGGCGATCGAAGCGCTCGGTGTGCTCGATGTAGAGCAGTCAAAGTAGTTACAGTGTTAGTGTAATAAATAGGACAACGCGAGTTACGTCGCGCCAAAAGCATGTTCACAGAGCCATTCCAAGCGGTCTTTCGTCAAGCGTACTTGGCCACATCGCAGATGGTCGACGACGGCGCCGAGGTCCAAGCCCCAGAGCTCGGACGGCCAAGAGACGCCATCGGACGGCACCACATAGTGCGGCGGCACGTCCACATGGCCAAAGACGTCGTAGTAAGCCTGCAGACCGCGGAACCAGCGGGCGTCCAAGGCGGGTCGGTGCACGAAGCGGAGTTTCCCGAGGGGTAGGGTCCAGAGCGCCGACGGCCAGCGCAAGTCGTCTTCGGGCACTGTAAACGTCGGTCCCAAGACGCGGTGGCCGCAGATTTGCTCGTAGACGTCCCAGGCGGCAGCAATCTCGGCGTCACTCCAATCGTCGTCGGTCCATCGGAACTGCAGCGCTTGCAGCCGGTCGCACACATCGTCTGGCACGGACGCGCGGCTCGCGCGGATAAGGGCCACCTGGCGTCCGAGGTCCATGCCGCCGACGGTTCGCGGCCACTGCTCCTCCTCGTGCGTCGGGATGCGGTACGACGACGGGACGTTCACGTGGCCATGGTGCGTGGCAAAGGCGTCCAATGCAGTGAGGAACCGGTGCGCCGAGGCCCTCGGTTCGTAGTAGACGCCGGCCTCGTGCAAGGCTGCGAGCGTCGAGACGTCGCCGGCTGCGATGCGCGCGACGGCGTTGGCCCAAAAGACGCCGAGCGGGAGGTACCAGAGGTTCTCGGGCCACGCTGGCGACGCTGGCACGACAAAGGCGCGCGGGATCTCGTACGACGCGTCGGCGATCAGCTGGTGGTACGTGGCGGCACCAGAGAGCACGATCGCTGTTTCGTGCTCGAGGCTCGTGTTGAAGAGGAAGCCGAGGCGCCGCAGCTCGTCGCGCTGCGCGGGTGACAGCTCGACACTGCGCAGGAGGCCCGTAATGTGCCCGAGCTTGACGTTGAAGACGATCTCCGGCCACGGCGCAGCCTCCGGTACGACAAAGTCATCGGGCACGAGGACGTGTCCGTGGAGCTGCTTGTACACGGTGAGCGCGTGCATGTTGGTCTCCCACTGCGCGACGAGCTGCTGGCTCGTGCGGGGACACCAGACGAAGCCGAGGTCCTGGAGCTGCTGTCGTCGCCCTTCCGTGAGCGCGGCCTGGCCCTTGATGCGGATGTTCGCCACGACCTTTCCGAGCTTGATCGTCCAGAGCGCTTGCGGCCATGCGCTGTCGTGCGATGGCACTTCAAACTCGGGCGGCACGTTGCAGTGGCAGTGTAGTCGGCGGTACGTGGCGAGCGCAGCGACCTTGAGATCCCATGGCACCGCCGTCGTCTTCCACGAGTAGCCGAGATCCGTGAGCGCGGCCTTCTGCTCGGGCGACAGCGTGTCGGCGCGGTTGCGAAAGTTGGCGGCGGCGGACCCGAGCCTCATGCCACACGTGTCGGGTGGCCACGCCGGGTCGTCATGTGGCACGACAAAGGAGTTGGGCACCTTGACGTGGCCGTGCAGCCGGTGGAAGGTCTGCATCGCCAGCAGCTTGGCCTCCCAGCTCTGCCGCCGGCGCCGGACGAGAACGACGGACGGGGCCGCGGCTAGGTCCCGCTTGCTGCGCATTCGGTCCTGGAATCGACTCGTCCGTGGTAAGTGCGATCAAATATTGCAATATTCCTAAGCGCACCGAGCCTTTGCCCAATATATATTGAAACATGCTATACCGTCTCCAAACGCCGGGCAAAGCGAGGCCGTACTCCCGAACCCCGGCGTGTGTACTAAGAGGCAAATAGGGAACTGGATAGGCTAGTGACTGCTGGAGCCCTGGCCACAGGCTCCTGTACAGTCCCATCCGAACGGTTTCTCGGTAGGACTATCTGACTGATAGATTGATACAAACACATCGGCCTAGTGGTGGTAGAGCTGTGCCGATACAAATACCAGTGCTCAACCACTGTATGAGGCGTCTACTGCCACACACCCTCGCCACTCGTTCTGCAGTCGAGGCCGTTCGAGCTCTCGGTGCCGTCCTTGGACGCAGCGATGCTTTCCACATCGCGGTGCCGGAGCTACTCGCCGTGTCACATGCCACCACTAGACCATATTGCACACAAACAGATAATATATTGCACACAACCAACGGACAATATTGCACACAACCAACGCGCGGATACTATTTCGACAGGTGCGATCTCAGCCGAGGACGAATGCGAACCCAAGGCGCTCGAGACGCGTGGCGTCGGAGCGTCGCAGCGGCACGCGCCCGGCTCGAATGTGGCAGAGGACGTCGCCGAGCGGGTAGTCCCCGAGCTCTTCGGGCCACTCCCAGGCTTGCGTCGGTACGACAAAGGCGGCGGGTACATTGACATGGTAGAAGGTCGCCCGGTACGTCGACAGCGCAAGGAGGCAGAGGCTCCAGTTGACAACGATGTCGGGGGGCGGGGCCCTCGACCGCTGAAGCGCGGCGCCGAGTCGCAGTCGACGCACGTCGGCGGGCCACGTGTCGTCGTCTGGGATCACAAACGTCGGGCTCACGTGCTCATGGCCAGTGCGACGCATGTAGGCCGCGAGCCCTTCCTCCACGAGCTCGGCGGGAGGCCGATGAATGGAGCAGCGACGGGTTGTCGCAGACGCGTGCCAGTGCGCGCCAAGCGGAACGTCCCACGCGTCGGGGGGCCACTGCGCGTCGTTGGATGGCACGACGAACGATCGCGGGATGTTCATGTGCCCAAAGTTCTTGTAGAAAACGTGGCACGCCCGGAGGAGCGGTATCGACGGAGGCAGTGACGCGGTATCGTCCGGCTCAAACAGCTCCTGTCCGTCAAGGGACGTCGCGTTGGCCTTGGCAGCATCAAAGTCGCTTGTGTCGTCGACATCGATGCCAGCGTCGTCGTTCTCGGACGGCGTTGGACTCGGCACTGGCTCGTCCGACATCGAGGAGGCGCTCTCCGGTTCAGCGAGGCTGGCAGTAGCCAACATATTGCGGCGCAACGGCGACGGGACCACGGGACTTGGACTCTCGTTGTCATCAGGCGTCACGTCCCGAGGCAGTGGCCGAGCCGGCGGCTCCATTAATGGAACGCTGCTGGCCGTTCGTTTTCGTGACACAACCAACGGCGTGTCTGCGCTAGACCCCGACGACGACATGCGATGATGCGCTCGGGGTGTTTTTCTTGCCGTCGCGGCGAGTGGTTTCAAGGGCGCCATCGGCGTGGCGCTTGGTCGGGGCGGGCTCAACGGACTCGGCAAGATCTCGCCGTCCTCGTAGCGTCTCGGGTTGGCCGATGCGAAGCCAAGGCTTAGAAGCGACTGCTGGACGTGCGGCACGAGACGCGCCAAGTGGTCGCGGCAAACGCGGGCAAAGAAGCCGAGCGGCATCCCGAGCAAGCTGCGCACCCACTTGCCGCCGACGGTTGGGATCGTATAGAGCAAGGGAACCTCGCTGTGGCCGAACCGGCCTCGGAACTCGTCGAGCGCCGAGACGACGACGAACCAGTTGTAGCGAACGTGCTGGAGCGACGGCGGCGGCACGCCGGGAACACCGAGCGCGGCAAGCAGGTCGGCGTGCACCGCCGTCATGCGTCGCAGGTACACGCGCTGCTTGGCCAGCAGCGCGCCGAGCGCCAGTTGCCAGAGCCCTTCGGGCCACGGAGCGTGCGATGGGATCACAAACGTTGGCGGTACGTCCGCGTCGGCGTCGACCAGCAGCTTGTACTGCGCGAGACCGGCGTCGACGTCGCCAAAGTCGATGGCGATCCACTCAAAATGGCGTCCGTCCAGCTCGGCCTTGCGCGCCGCATGGATGTGGGCTTGGCACTGGCGGATCCACTGCACCATGAGCCCGAGCGGCAAGTGGTGCGTCTGCGGTGGCCACGGCGGCGCGTCCGGCACGACGAACGAGGGCGGGACGTGGAGATGCTGGAATACAGCGTCAAACATCGAGAGCGCGTCGAGTTTGGCGGCCCAGCGCGTCGTCGCGTCGAAGCCGAGCTTTTTGAGCCGGTCTTGGTACCAGCGCGTGGCAAAGCCGTCGTGGATCTCGAGAAGCGTCCAGTAGTAGCCACACGGACTGTCGTTGAGCGACGAGAGCGCAGCAGTCTCGGGCAGCGGGCTTGGTGTCGCCACGACGGCATCTTCGAGCGTCGGCCAGAGCTCGTGCGCCCAGAGGTCCCATACGAACCCGAGGGCGTCGAGGGCGTCGGTTCGCACGGCGTCCACGTCTCGGCGGCGGCGTCGCAGCGACAGCACCTGGTCGCCGAGCGGATACAGCGCCAGCGACGGCTCGGTGCTCTCGAGCACATAGTCCTCGGGTACGAGGAGGTGGCCGAACCGGTTATGGTACTGCCGCAGCGCCGCAAGCCGCGCCTTCCACTCGCACGCTTCGTCGAAACGCTCGATGGTTGCCGTCCAGACGTCGTCACGTGGCGTCGGCGCGGCATCGGCGGGCGCGTCGTCGTCGTCGTCGCACACGACGCTTGTTGCGCGACTGCGAAGCCATTTCAGCGTCTGCGCAGTCGCACGCGGTAGCAGCTGGAGGCGATCTGCCTCGACGAGACGCTCGGCCCAGTACCCGAGGTGGATGTCGCCGCAAATGTAGTCGGGCGGCACGTGCACGTGGCCAGCGGCGTCG
This sequence comes from Saprolegnia parasitica CBS 223.65, assembly GCF_000151545.1. NCBI lineage: Eukaryota > Oomycota > Saprolegniomycetes > Saprolegniales > Saprolegniaceae > Saprolegnia > Saprolegnia parasitica. Next base: position 195,577 of record NW_012156436.1, read on the forward strand.
GCAAAGGCTTCCAGCGCAGAGACGATGGCGGCCCACGAGGCGTCCGAGCAAAGCTCCATGTCGAGCTCGGCCAGCTGCCGCTTGCACGACCGAGGTAGGAGCGGTTCGCGGACACCAAGCGTCCATGCGATGTCGCCGAGCTTGACGCCATGGCTCTCCACGGGCCATGTCATGTCGTCCGACGGAATTACAAAATGCACGGGCACCGCACTCGCATCGAAGCGTTCAAGGTAGTCCCGTAGCAGCGCCAGCAGCGAGGCCCACGGCGGCACGCCATGAAGGAGCCCGAGGGCGCGGGCGTCGGTCGCGTCGTCGTCGAGGAGCTCGTACGCGTGCACGGCGAAGGAGGGCAGCGTGTGTGCGAGCATGAGCCCTTCGTGCGCCCGTATCCACGGCCGGCTAAAGGGCGGTACGACAAAGTCGGTCGGAATTTCGAGTGACCCGTAGAGGTCCCGGTACAGGCGCAGCGCGCCGAGAACGACGACGGCCGGTCGAGCGACCGCGGCTTCGCGCCGGCCGCTGGTCAGTGGCGGCACCACGATGCAGCGGATGTGGCCGCGCTTGGACGTCCAAGCAAACCCAATCGCATCGAGGAGCTGGCGCTGCTGGAGCATCGCTGGCGACGCGCGGACCTGCGCGATGACCGCGCCGAGGCGCAAGCCGTGGAGGTGCTCTGGCCAGAGCTCGGTCGACGGCACAATGTACGAGGCAGGGACGTTGCACGACCCAAACACAGCCCGGTACGTCGCAATCGCTTCGAGCGTAAAGTCAAACGGGACGTTGATCTCGAGCGGCTGCACCTTGATATTAATCTCGTCCTTGACCGGCGCTGGAACCTGGATCCGCCGGCGCTGTCGCGGCCCAAGAGCTGGCTTCTTCGCCCGGCGCGGACCGGGCGTGAAATCGTCTTCGCCGCTGCTATCGCCCGAGCTATCGCTCTCAAAGCCGTAGATGACCGAGAGGTCCATCGCCGGCAGCTCGCCGGGTTCGATTGTCTCCTCTGGCGAGTCGTCAATGTAAACGTACGGGTCGGCGCCGTCGACCTCGGACTCGCTGCCTTCGACCTCGGACTCGCTGCCGTCGTCGTCGCCTGGCTGCACAACCATAGAGCGGGCGCGGACGATGGCCGGCGCGGCTGGCGAGCTGGGCATGCTCTCGTCGGACGAGGACTCGTCGCTCGAGGACTTTGCATGGATCGCGCAGAGGTCGCGGAGGTCGTCCATCCGAGGCGACGCGGCCACCGAAAACCTAAATTTCAGGATCGCTGCCTCAAACAGCCACATTTACCCACCACAATTAGCCACCATTAGCCACAATTAGGTCCTCCGCGTCTGCAGGCGAGATGACAATCTTGCAACAGAGGATGCCTAGTCCTATATCTATATAACAACCAAAAAAGCAAGTCTTTCGACGACACTACGCCATCGTCGGCGGTGGCGCGTCGACCAGTCCGTACTGCGTTGCTACCTGCAGCACCTCGACCTCGTGCTCGACAAGGTACTGTTGGCAGCGCTCTTCGACGACCATGGTCGCCACGTCGACGGGCCCTGCGACGAAGGACTGCCGCACCGACACGTCGAGCGTCCGAGACGCGAGCGAGAGCTGCAAGAGGACCATGTAGCAGACGCGGCTGCCGTCGCTGGGCCACCCGTAGAGCTTGAGGGAGAGCGTGTCTGCATCGAGACGCATGGCCACGTAGTCGCCGTGCTGCAGCTGCGAGATGGGCGCCATCGACGATTCGCCGTTGGGAAACACTCGGAAGACGCGGGGCTGAGCATCCAGCACAAACTCGGACCACACTGTCTCGAACGCGTGGAGGTCCGAGCGCACCTAGTCGTCGTTCGATGCGTCGGTGTTGGTGTAGTAGTACCTGCAGCGCGACGTCCGTGACGCGGAGGTGGAAGCTGTAGCCCATAATGACGACCCGGAGCAGCGAGACCACGGACGGATCCAGGTCCGGGTTCGAGTCCATGTACCGGTGCCCAAGGACCTTGTCGAGGATCCAGTGCGCCGAGTACGTCACGGGCGACGCCATTTGGGTGCGCAGCGATCCGTCGGCCTAGACATGATTCCATTTCGAGTCAAGTTTGTATCCAGCACACAGGGTACCATGTAGACTTCGCGGAGCTGGGCCACGTAGTAGTCGAACCCAGCCGTGTTGGCCGTCTCGGGCGCGTCGAGCCCGTCGAGGTAGAGGCGCGTCGCGTGGAGCTCGGGCACGGAGCTAACCGCGTGCGCAATGTGACCCGCGACGTGTCCGAGGTGCGAGCCGAGGGCGCCGAGGCGGGCGTTCAAGAGGTGGTAGTAGTTGCTGAGCCACGCCACGTACGACTGGCCGAGGTCGGCGCGCACAAAGAGAAAGCCCGTGCTCTGCGTAAACTGCTGGACGTTCTGCGAGAGCACGTCAAAGGCGCCGAGCGTCGCGAGCAGCAAGTCCACGGCGCACGACTTGAGCGAAATCAAGTCGGGCGCGACGGACGAGAGGACCGGTCGCCGCGTCGGGAGCATCGGGACCGCCATCGCGCGCTTGCGCGACGCCGAGAAGCCGAGGCGGTCGCCGAGCGGCAAGATGAGGCTTTTGGCCAACCGCGCCTCGACCGCGTGCAGTTGCGCCGCAAAAGCGTGAGCCGGCGGCAGCTGCAAGAGGCCAAAGAGGATCGCAAGCTGCCGCTCCATCGTGTGTGGGTCCAGGAGAGCTCGGGTCGGCGGCGCCGGTGACCGGGCCGGCGTCGAGCGCATGGGCGACGACTCAATCGAGAGACCCTGCACGACGTTGAACTCGCCTTCGCACTCGCAGAGCGCCGGCGTCGCGTTCGTGGCGCCGTCACCGTCACTCTCGCGGTGCTTCTGGCAATGGTAGCACGCTCGGCGGTACGACATGACAATGAACGGCGGCGAGACGGTCACCGCCAGCACGACCAAGGACGCGCCCGTCTTCCGCAAGAGGTAGCCCTGGTCAAGCGTCCAGCATATCATACCAGAATGCTGCAACGACGTACCACGACTTGGTGCGTGCACGTGCGGTGGGCCTTGGTCGACGTGCCCATCCAGCCGTAGTGCCACCCGAGGTTGTTCTTGTGGTTGAAGCGATACGTCATCGTTTGCGTCGCCTAGCATAATATGGCGCATCAAGGCACGGCAGAGGTGCGATGGACGCTTCTACCTTGTTGTAGTACTGGTACTCGCTCGGGATCCACTCGGCCTTGTTGTCGTCGTACCGGCGGAGGTGCAAGAGCACGTCCTGCGCATCGAGCTCGTCGCCGACCTTGTACACAAACTCGGACGTCGTCTGGAAGCGCAGCACGGCCACGTCGCTCTCGACGTCGGGCGGCGCGTTCGTCGCGCGGAGGTCGATCGACGTGGCGCAAAAGTTGGCGTACGAGTGCGACGGGCAGCAGTGCGGAAAACACCTACCGACGACGCTCGCCTCGGTTCGCCGTCAATAGAGAACACGTACCGAATGAGCTACGCGACGGAGGCCATGGCGGCGCCACATGAGTCCCATGCCAGGAGGCGGCGACGACGTACCTTGACGCTGTTGGCGCGGTGCGTCCTAGCCGTCGCCGCCACCGTGAAGGGCCCGTCCAGTGGGTGCAAACGGTCTTACCGGAGGTACTTGAGGTCGAAGAGGGGTCGGTTGCATCGGCAGTCCTCCTTCTCGAAGGCCAGCGTCGGCGGGTCCATCGCTGCGGATGCTGCAGGAACAATGACCTCTTCTCCCGGCGGCGAATCCGGATACGCCGGATACCGACGCATACAATTCCTCACAGTGGTGGTGTGGACCGTATAAAACTACGAAAAATTTAAAATGCTGTCGACCCCAAATTCATTGCCGCACGACGCGATTTTATACAAAAACCAAGTGATACGGAGGAACCTGTGTAAAAAAATAACAACAAGCATCGCGAAAAATGCCCCTCGAAAGTTGACCCTGCGACACGTAGGCGCGGGTATTTTAATTCAAAGCATACAAACGCCAAGTCATTAAATACTGTCGGACCGGACAGGCCATGTGGAGTCGGTCCCACTCTTGCATATGTCGCTGCCAACTTCAAGGTGGAAATATTATATTGCGTTGCTCCAATATATATTGGGCGCATTGTATGCCTGCGTCAATTAAATGCGTGTCTACAGTGCTGACCATCGAAGCGCGGCTGTCCGTGCAGCGAGATGGGTACGTTTGATGCGATGGGATGTCGCTTCGAATATCCAAGGTACTCACATACAAAGATTACGCTGTCGCTCCTCGCGACCACGTATGGTTTATATTGCAGCCACCGCGCGCTATAGCATCAATACCGATATTACTCTTCAATATAACCTTTCACGACGGGGATGACAACGCCCGTTCCATCGTACTAGTGCATGGTCTAGGGTCCACTGGGTTGGACGACTGCTCGTTTTCTTGTGGACCGAATGCGAGTCATCGACCTCGCACCCGTCGCACGCGACATGCTGATGGGACATGGGCGGCTGCCGGCACCACCGTCATCTCGTGCTGGCGTCGGATTGGTCGGCTCTGCGACGCTGCCCGTCCAATAATCTGTCCAACACAAAACACTATTCGTATATTGTTTTAGTGTACATATATCCAAATTACTCTGATGTAAGTACCATCGCAATCGACTGGCCGATCCTCCGCGCGTGCGTGCTCCACACCGTCTGGCTTGCCCGCAACGACCGAGTCTTTCGCCCCGAGGCGCCCCTTGTGACGCCTGAGGCAGCCGCCCAACGAGCCGCGTTCTTGACCAAGCTGCACCTCCAACACCTGCTGCTGAACACTCAAGCATTGTGCCTCTTCCACATGATGGCCGCCCTGCGGCACGACGCATGGCTACGCGACAACTTTGTTCCGGCATGTGCCGTTTACACGCCACGTCTCCCGCTCGGCTAAGCCTCTCGGCGGCCGGCTCATCGAAGCACCTTGGAATCGATAGTCCACCACCATATCCAGTTCAGTGTAAATTATATCTAAATAGACTCACTTCAACAACAACCATCGCAATCGACCTCCAGGGCGGCTGGCCGTGTGCGGCGACCGGTTGAGTCGTTGTGTCCAGCTGTGCGCCCGGATGGCCAGTTTTGTGTCAAGTGACGCGGCCCAGCGAAGGTTCGCGACTTGCGCACGGAATTCCCACTGCATTTCACACCCCGCACAAATCACACGCGTGTTTTTCGTTGGATGACACGACGGCGATGACGAGAGTCGGTAGACCGGTATGAGTCATACGACCTCTCGTCAGTGGACTCGGACCCTATCCTCCGACGCTCCAAGAGAAGGCCAATACCTACCGACGAGGACCTCATTCAAGACGCCGTGTCACCATCCAGTTTGGCACGACATAGCGTCCCCTACCCCCAGGCTGCGAATCGAGTCGAGAGATGGACAACTTGTCATCATGACGCTTTGAATTACGACACGCTGTGGTCCGGTCGCGGCGTGTACACCACGTGGTACGACACGACGGGGGTTTCCTGCGCGACGAAGGCGTCGATGCGGGCGGCGGCCGTCGACGTCGAAATGTCCATGGGCTGCGCCAGCGCCGCCCGCGACACGGCGATCGTCGCGTCGAGGGCTTCGTCGTCCGCGACCAGCGTCACGCGGACGATATGCGCGGTGCGGTCGTCGCCAAGCGGCCAGCTGTACAACTGCAGGCGGATCGTGTCGCCGTCGACGTCGCCAACGTAGTCGCCGTGGCTCAAGCCCGCGACTTGGCACAGCGACGACTCGCCATGAGGCAGCACGCGAAACACGTGGCCGACGCCGTCGAGCTCAAAGACCGCCGGGATCGTTTCGTACACGGCGAGCGCCGACTGCACCTACCATACGCGTCTCGGTCCCAATTCAAATACGACATGCGAAGAAGGGCGTACCGTAAACGTCGTCTCGTCGAGGCAGGCGTCGAACGCAAAGCCGATCAAGGCGGCGCGGACGAGCGAGAGGAGCGCCGGGTCGTCGACGTCCGGCGCATACGTGTGGGCGACCGTCTGCCGGTAGGTCCAGTGACGCGTGAAGACCGACGTGGCCGGGCGTGGCGGCGTCGGTGCCGTCGCCTAGATCGTCGTGCGGATTCCTCATCTTTTTCAACATACCCAGTGTACCAAGAAGACTTCGCGGAGCTGCGCGACAAAGTAGTCGAACCCAGGACTCGCTTGCGCGTCCATCTTGTGGAGCTGCGCGAGCTTGGTCTGCACCGGCCGCAGCTCGTCAATCTGCGACGAGACCTGCACGATGCGCGCGACGAGCTGCGTCAGGTTGGTCTCCGAGTGCCGTCCAAGGTGCGAGACGACGACGCCGTGGATCTCGGCAAGCCACAGCGCGTACGCTTCGTAGAGCTGGTCGCGGTTGAAGAGCACGGACACGTACGTGCTGAAGAGGCGCGGGTTCACATCCAGGAAGAAGTCGACGACCGAGCTGAGGATTTCGATGCAGAGGATCTGGATCGGCTCGACGTGCGACATGGGGCGGCGGGCGACGCGCGAGGCCATCAGCGGCGGGTGCTCGGCCGTCGTCGCCTGAAAGCGCGCCAGGAGCGGGCGGAAGAGTCGACTCGTAATGACGTTCCGAACCCGCGCCTCGGTCAAGAAGACGGACGCAGGGATTTCCTGTACGAAGAAGAGAAGAATCGCCAGCTGGCACTCGGCGAGCGAGATGCGCGGCGTGTACACAGTCCCCGACGCCGCCGACGCCAGCGAGAGCGACGACGACGGCAGCGGCGCGTTGAGCGCGCTGCGCCTCAGCGCCGGCGTCTCGGGCAAGAGCCCTTCCGAGACGTTGAACTCGCCTTCGCAGTGGCACGCGTCGCTGTCGCCGGAGGCGGGCTTGGCCTCGGACGGCTTGTGTTTTGGCAGTAAAAGCACGCGCGGCGATACGACATGACGATGAACGGCGGCGACGGCTGTACCGCGAGCACGCGGAAGACGGACGCGGAGGTTGGGCGCAAAATGTAGGCCTAGTCGGCATATATCACCTCGGCTAAAATCTGACTGGTGGGTACGACGAGGTAGTGCGTGCACGTGCGGTGGGCCTTGGTCGACGTGCCCATCCAGCCGTAGTGCCACCCGACGCTGTTGTTGTGGTTGAAGCGGAACGAGAGCTCTTTGTTTTGCTGCATCGTCCTTGTGAGCGACAGAGTATTCGATGCGCGACGTACCGCGTTGTACTGGCCCATGTGGCTCGGGATCCAATCGCCCTTCGGGTTCGCGAGGCTGCGCACATCGTCGAGCACGGCGCGCTGAGCAATCTCGTGGCCTGGCTGCAGCAGCGCGTCCGTCGTCGTGTGGAAGCGCAGGAACGCCACGTCGTCGAGCGCCTCGTGTGCGACGTTCGAGACGCGGATGCCCAGCGACGTCGTGCAAAAGTTGGTGAACGAGTGCTCGGGGCAGCAGTGCGGAAAGCACCTACGCCAGCCTCAGCGCCATGCCATCCACTATAGAGATACCGAATGTACTAGACACGGTCGGGTACAAGACTGGCATGAGCTCGACCTATGACGACAAGCTCGCGTACCTTGACACTGCCGGCGCGGTGCGTCCTAGTAGCCTCCGTGTGAGCGCGCCATCGCTCGCGGCGTTGCCGTACCGCAGATACTTGAGGCTGAAGAGCGTCGCCGCGTTGCACGTGCAGTCGTCCTTCATGAACGAGATTGTCCAGGCCATGGTCGTCTGCCGAGGTGTGGTCCAAAGGCCAACTAACGTTACGGAGCCGGCGCCGCGTATCCGGATTGATCCGGCCGCGGAAAACTGTCCGTGTGCTCTTGGTTTCAGTATGGCCCGCCACCTGTCCAATCTCGCCGTATCCGGCCAATTCCCATGTTAGAGTAGTGCACAGATAATTTGCGCGCACAGCCACAAAGCGCATAGACATGTGTGGTCCAAACGCCACCCACCAACTTGGATTGTGTACTGCACAAGGCAATTCTTACCCGGCACGAACGGGCGGCGGTAATCACGTCCGCAGAGATTGGTCCGGTGCTTTGATCGATCGTCCAACGCAGACAGGCGACCGATGGGGCGCGTCAGTGCTCTGATTCAAGGTGCCAGCCAAGACCAAGCTTTGGGGGATTGAGGGCAAGGCTATCTGGGCGGAAGGTTCCAAGCCTCTTGCCGGCATCATCTCCGCCTGACACCAAGGCTGGACTACCGGCCACCTATTTGATGAGCGCGGTGGCACCGGCGCTCCGTCCTCGGACTGACGTGGCTGGAGACGCCTCCCACGGCCAAAGAGAGAGAGAAGTGCCAGAGAGAGAGGGCAGAGTCTTCACCAGGTGCAAGTGCAGCAGCCACAACTTGCGACACGCCCAGAATATCGAAGACCTGAGGCAGTCGATGGAACCCACCCGTTTGAAACAGCCGCATCGCGTGTTGCTCGCGAAGGCGCATACCCTCTGGAAGCGCATCCTTGACACTGCAGCGCTGCTACTATTAAATACACCCACGCAGTCCAGGGACAAGCTACGTTGTCGTTGCCGTCGTATCACCAGTACCTGGGAAGTCGCTTTGCTCGTCGCAGCTCATTGTCCGTGCCTCGACTTCTGCGCCGTGGTAGCAAAACCGAGCTATCTTTCGATGGACATGAGACCTCCAGGCCATGTAGCCTTGGTGCTTCCGCTCTGGGTGCACGACTGCAATTCGTGGACCAGTCCGCGATACCCTAGTTCCATGAAGCGTCAGAAATGACATCTAACTTCGACTAATGGATAGCTCTACGGTCAGATAGCTCGTAGACACAACGTACATGGACTCGTGCCACATCATACGTGGCGGCCGCTCGTGCTTAGCCGGGCGAGTGCAGCCTGTAGACAGTACCAACGCGAGACGTCAAGTTGCTGCGTCAACAGACCGTGGTGGAGTTGTTAAGGATATACCGGTTGAGCATCTTCGCACGCGTAAGAGTATCTTGTTGTCCAGACTACGAACTCGCTCGACGATCTGTGTGGTTCAGATTGGAGCCCACACTACCCTGCTAATCACACGGTGCGTCTACGCGACTATGTCAGCATTGAGCCGGCAAATGATCGTGCAGCACGCTGACAACTCGTCGGCCTTCAAAATACCTCGTCGCCATGTACTCCAGAGTGTCTTTCTCGAGCCAAGTTTGCACGAGAGATCGCCGAACAGAGTGGCTCTGGCCGTGCGCATGCATGGCGAGCGCTGTACATTGTGTGCGGCGTCTTGGGATGCCTGCACCTTCTTTCAAGACAAGAAGGGGGTGCTAGTCCGCGCTCCCTACCAAACCTTTGATTGATACAACAAAAGAGCTCCACACACCATTGCGCCTTGTGCTTCATCACGTTACGCATGATACCTATCCGCGTCGAATGAATGCGAGAAAACCTCTCGAGTGGACCTCATGTTGCGCTACGAGCTTGGAATTCCCAGACAATATGATCTGGTTGGTACTAGTTCGTCCTCGCACACATACTGCATACATAGAGTGGGCCGCGCAATACCCGATGCATGAGCTAGCCACGACGTCGTGCTGACATTTAAGGCCCGAAAGCTCGGGCGTCTAGGTAAAGGCGGAGGATCGGCGTCTACCTTAGAGTCACACCTCAGAACACCATAGAGACGACGAGGGACTAGTACGTGGGAGGCGTCGGGGTCTTCGACCTCATGATTGGCGCCTTGGCTGCTGGCATGAGAGCGGTTGACACACTTGACGAGGCGCGGCGGTTTCAGCTCTTGGCAAAAACTGGCGTTTCGCGTTTCAGAGCGAAAGTGCAATGCCCAACGCCACCTCTTCTGCTTGGAGTCGTCGTGGATCGAGTGCTATGGTAATGCAGTGACTAGTGTAGAGTTACGGCAATTCTACGATTCTAGAGTTACGGCAATTCTACTGTTTGTGCATCGAAAGATGGGCGCGGGCCAGCGAGGCGTCGTGTACTGACTGACTGACTGACTGACTGGGTCCATGGTGGCAGTTAGATGGACGCTTGGCCGTTTTTAAAGGGCACATATCCGGACAAGAGTCGACCCGATGCATTTGCACTAAACGAGTACAGCAGGGTGGCAACCTGCGGCAGGTATCTGGTGGTCGCGATGCAGGACGGTGGTTGCTGCTGCAAATCCCACCAGCGCAATTGCCATCACAAACCAGAGACGTTGTGCCGCGACAAGAATGCCGAGATGACGCTGAAGGGTTACGGGCTTCATATCCGACGTCGATGATCCAAGCTCCACCTACCAGTTTGCGATTCTTTACTTGGTCAAGGCAGTCCTTGGAGGCGATTCTGGCTCCGTCCTTAGCGGCTCGCTTCTGGTGATTGTGGACCAAGCACACGCTCACCTTGATTGCTCACGAGTCTATCAAAACGCCAGGAGCGGAGCAGCGGCATCGTCAGGCGATCTGGAAAATGAAAATGTGAGGCGGATTTGAGCGCCGCCACCGCTTTGGCGAGATGCTGCACGAGGCATACGCGTGCGCGCAGAGGTATTGGACAGCGTCTTGCGCAGGCAAGCGTCCACGAACACCTCGGTCGGCTTCGTCCATAGCTCCTAGCATGCTCTAACAGATCTACAAGCGCTTCTGGAAAGACTGGACGGTGGCATCGTCGTCATTGAGCGGACGTGGCTGTCTCGTCCACCGTGAAGAGTCTTGGATGCCGAGTTGAGTTGGTGTGATCGCAAACCCATTTGTGTTGTAACAAACGAGCAACTGCTTTCACCTGGACACCATAATAGTCGAGCACGGCAGCACTCGACTGAGGACGGACCTGTCTTAGCACTCATTACCGTCACCTCTAGGAGGTTGCAGACACGAGTCTTCGCGGCGCTTCGCAAACCAGTATTACTGTACTACGTCCTCTTCGTCGCGACTACCCAGTTGGGTACCAAGACCCCCGCGATAGCAGCGATGTTGCACGCGAGTTATAACATCAATTGCCATGACCCGCCTTGCGTCTACAATGGACCGAAGACTGCGGGCAATGGCTAAGCACCGTATAATTGGGGCGCCTTCTTGGGCCATCGAGCTTCAATGTCGAAGTGGTCGTCACCGGTTCAAGAGGCGCAGCTGCCCGAATGGAGCGAGAACCTTTCTGGCCCCTCGGACCGAGGCAACTGCGCCGTAGGCTACAACGAATGCCAGCAGCGTGGGCGGTCGGTGACCAACGCGTCGCAGCGATGTCGAGTGTGCAGTTGCCGCTTCAACCATCTCCCGCCTTGTGATGATGTGGACATGCAATAAATAATGGTGTCATCCTCGCCGATGTGTGTTATACCTGTTTAACGCACGCATTAGGATTGGTGCCCGCCACACTTTGGCGTGCGTCCAGTGTTATAACAGTTGCCGCACTTACGTGGGGTGTATCCGGAAGATTCGGTCGGCGCTGGTCATTCGCCATTTCACCAGCATGACCACGTACGGCTCGACGGGCGGCGACAGCCTCATGAAGCAGGCGCGCAAGGCGCACACGGTGCTCGACGTCGACGCCTCCCGCGCCGTGCACCTCGCCAAGGTCGGCCACGCCAGCGAGGCCCATCTCGACAACGGCGGCCACATCAAGAGCGCAGTCTTTGGCGGCCTCGATGGCATCATCACGACGTTCGCGACCGTGACGTCGGTCGCCGGCTCGGGCCTTCCGCACGCGGTCATCCTGATCCTCGGTCTCGCGCACCTTGTCGCTGACGGCCTCTCGATGGGCATGGGCGACTACCTCAGCACGCAGGCCGAGACGGACCTCATCAACCACGAGCGGTCGCGCGAGCTCTGGGAGATGGAGAACTTCCCCGAAGGCGAGAAGGCCGAGATGATCGAGCTGTACGAAGCCAAGGGCATCTCGTCTGAAGACGCCAAGATTGTCGTCGACACGCTCTCCAAGTACAAGGAGGCGTTCGTCGACATCATGATGGTCGAAGAGCTCAAGCTCATGCCCGTCGACGACGACGAGAACCCGTTCATTGGCGGCCTCATCACGTTTGGCTCGTTCGTGCTCTTTGGCGCGGTCCCGCTCCTCTCGTACTTGATCAACTTGCTGCCTGGCGTGTCGCTCACGGGCGACCAAGCGCTCTGGGGCTCGTGCTTCTTGACGGTCCTCACCTTATTTATGCTTGGCGCCGTCAAGGGCCAGTACGTCGGCCAGAAGTGGTACCTCTCGGGCATGTACATGGCCATCAACGGTACCGTCGCCGCCGGTATGGGCTGGGTCATCGGCTACCTCCTCGCGCTCACCGGCGTCCAGGACGTTGTCCTCGGCTAAACGCGCGTCCTTTAACGGGTCCTTTAACGCGTTTAAATATGATTTTCAGCCACCTTGGTCGTTTGCTACATGTCCCGTAGCGTCTGCGTCGCCAGTGCCGTTGCCATCCATTGCCGCACCCGCGCCGTCCGCAATCTTGTTCCGAAGCCACGGGTTTCGAAAGTAGCCCGCGCGTTAAACTCTGTTTAAATGTGGCATTCGCCACCTCCAAATCGAGCAACGCCTCGCGGATGGCAGCAGCGACACCTTGATCCTCGTCGTATATGACAGCAGTACAGTGTACAGTGTACTCGGTCGGTTGGTACAGTACCGAGACCATTCATTAGAGGTGGCGATACCTTTGACGCAAGCGTCGTTTTCCTCCGTGCCGAAAATAAAACGCCGAATTTAACGGCGTTTGCCCTTGGCTTCAACTTGAACCACGGACTAAAACCATGGTTTTAGTCGTGCTTGAACCTACCGCGCACCGCCGGATACGACGAGCACATCCGGAGGAAGAAGATCGCAATGTCAATTTCCTTTTCGTCCCGCGATGCTCAATAAGAAATCAGTGCCCACGTATGGCGCGACGACGTCCGGCGCTGCGCTCGTCAAGCAAGCGCAGCACGCCCACCAGGCCCTCGACGTCGACGCTTCCCGCGCCGTGCACCTCGCCAAGGCCGGCCACGCCAGCGAGGCCCATCTGGACAACGGCGGCCACATCAAGAGCGCAGTTTACGGCGGCCTTGATGGCATCATCACGACGTTTGCAACTGTGACATCGGTCGCTGGCTCGGGCCTTCCGCACGCTGTGATTCTGATCCTCGGGCTCGCGCACCTTATCGCGGATGGCCTCTCGATGGGCATGGGCGACCTCCTTAGCACACAAGCGGAGATCGATCTTGTCAACCATGAGCGGTCGCGCGAGCTCTGGGAGATGGACAACTTTCCTGAAGGCGAGAAGGCCGAGATGGTTGAGCTCTACGAGCGCAAAGGCATTTCGTCCAAGGACGCCAAGCTCGTTGTCGACACGCTCTCCAAGTACAAGGAGGCGTTTGTCGACATCATGATGGTCGAGGAGCTTCATTTGATGCCAGTCGATGAAGACGACGATCCGCTCATGGGCGGTACGCACCTTTGTCTCTGTGGTCGCTTATCTTGCTGTGAGGTCTTGTGACGTTTGGGTCGTTCGTGCTCTTTGGCTCGGTGCCGCTACTGTCTTACCTCGTCAACTTGATCCCAGGCATCACGCTCACGAGCGAAGCAGCGCTGTGGGGCTCGAGCGCGCTCACGGTCCTGACGCTCTTCCTGCTGGGCGCGGTCAAGGTACACTCCTCGATCCTTCTCCGCGTCTATTGAAATGGTCCTAGGGCCAGTACGTCGGCCAGAAGTGGTACCTCTCGGGCATGTACATGGCCATCAACGGCACCGTCGCCGCCGGCATGGGCTGGGTCATCGGCTACCTCCTCGCGCTCACCGGCGTCCAGTTTCTCACATTTGGCTAAGATCTACGATCTAATCTCGCACTTATGTCAGCACCCTCGTAAAGACAGTTGACCAAGTTGTCGTGGCCATTACACTTATATCATTATTGCGCGCGACTGACGCAAGCGTCCAACGTTGATATCCAGGTTTACATAGCACTACGGTTCTATAGCAGCGGTGTCCAGCCCGTCATCGCGTACAAGAGCACCTTCATGTCGACCTGCATGACCGTCGCGAAGCAAAAGACCACGAGAACGACGAGCGCCACCGTTGTGAGCAGGAGCACGGTCGGCGTGAACGGTCGAAGCGACGCCGTGACGAGGCCCGTCGTCGAGAGGAGCGACGCCGGGTCTTCAAGCAGCGACTGGTGGAGCGACTGCTCCATGTGCACGAGCTTAAAGTGGTGAAGCCAGCCATTGTGGCAGCTCACGCTCAGCACGCGGCCGTCGCAGGTCCAGTTGAGGTCGTCAAACTGCGTCGCGTCGCGATCGAGGTCCTCGACGGCGATTTCCTACCGCCAAAGTTGTCAAAAATCAAGTCCTTCACAGGTGCAGTACCTTCCAGTCGGCCATGCGCACGACTTTGATGCACGTGTCGCCGCACGTCGCGACCATGCCGTTGGTCTCGTTGTAGCAAATGGCATGCAAATGGTCGTCGTGGAACTTGGCGCAGTACTGCTCCTGGCCAATCTCGTTGAGATCTATGCGAAAATGAGCAGCCTTCGATGGCGGATACGGTGGTACGGGTCGAGATGATGACGACGTAGCCCGACGAGAAGCCCGCGATGATGTAGCCGTTCCCAAACCACTTGTAGTTGACAATGTTGCCGTACCGCGCTTGGAACGCGAGCTCGAGCGCGTTGTCTTTCTCCAGCAAGTCGTAGAGCAAGATGGTCTGCCCGCCCATGTTGACGCTCAATATGTGCTTGACGTGGCCGCGGCCGCCAAACTGGATCGAGATCGGCGGCGCCTTGATCTTGACCTGGTCCAGCGTCACGCCGCCCTTGTCGCAGATCGTGATCTGGCGGTCCTCGGACCCGAACGCAAACTCGCGCTGGCTGTTCCAGTCGCCGCACAGGATCTTGCGCTTGTGCTTGCTCGCCGCTGCGCGGAGGCCACTGATCGCATCGTACAAGAAGACGTGGCCACGGCTTGTGCCAATCGCGAGCAGCGGCTCGTCCGGCTCGTGCGCCGACTCGGCCTGGCTCGTCGGCGCGAGCTTGTTCCATTTGAGCAGCGTGATCTCCTTGACGCCGACGTCGACGGTCGCCGTTGTCTGCGTCGCCGCTGCCCAGAGAAGCACGGACGTCGCGTTGGCCTGCGCGATGGCTAGCACGAGGCTCGCGGCCTTGGCATCGCGCGAGGGCTGGCTCCACTCGAGGTGCGTGCACATGGACGGCGACGGCGGCACGACCTGGTCGACGAGTTCGCCCAGCCGGTTGAAGATGTGCACAACGCGCGACGTGCCAGTCGACGCGAGAAAGCTTCCGGACGGGTCCCACGCGTACTTGACGGGCCCGACGCCATGGTGGCGCTGGTCGACGCTGAAGAACACGTGCATGGCAGGGTAAATTCGGCACACGCCTCTTGCGCTGAGGCGATACTCTTTATTTCGGCATCCAATGCCACCACCGAGTTTGGCCCATCAGTATGGGCCATGCAAAGCCTTGGCGCCGACACAACGATCACGTAGCTGTACGATTGATACCGGTAGAGCCAGCACCCATGCCTGCGGTGCTGCGAAAAGCGTGTTGCTTGGAGCATGCCCCTCGTCCACGCAAAGTTGCGTGCTGCTAGTATTGGCCAGCGCCACATTTACCATAAATTGTCCACGTGGCAGCACGTGCATCGCGCAGCACCGAGGTACTGTACACTTTGCACTTCCCGATGAAAGTGATCGCAGCTATTATAGTTTACATAAGCTAGTGTGCGATAGCGCCGCGCACAGGCAAGAAGAGCATTGCCGCGTACAACGCGATGTACTGCAAGGGGCCACCGCGGCAGAACGTCCGAGAATCTTCGAGGCCAGCAGCACGGTCACCACGCACGCCCACTTGCCTGTGCTACTATTGTACACCCACCAACGCAAAGCTCCAACGCAAGCGCTCGACCCAATTCTGGATTTCGTCATAGAAAGGGCACACTTGGCAGCAGTCAGGTGCAAAAGGGAGAGCGGTCTCGAAGGCGAGGCGCGCAGTGTCAGGAAACCTTCGCCGCGCGTCCGTGGGAATCTCTGGCCGTGCGCTGCGTGGGGATCGGTGGTAGCACTTGGATTCAGATGCCGTCACCCGGCCATAGAAAACGAAACGTGGCCTGCGACAGACGCGATAGTGGTTGCCATCTGGTGGGCTACGCTGTCTGCAGGTTCCTGAGACCGGCCACGAGAGGTCTTGCGAGAGCGGTCGCCACGTGGGCGTGCAGCTCCCCACGCCCAGCGAGCTCGTTCACGTCCTTCATTTTGCATCTTGCCTTGCAGTGCCTACTCGCAGCATGGTGGCAGCCACAACGACCAATTTCGAGCTTGAAGAGCGCGTCTCGTACATCCGGTCAGTCAACGCGGATGCGGACAATTTTAAAGAGCTCCGGTCGCCGACCAAGTCCATCGTCGAGCTCGAAGACGGTGCGATCGTCGAAGGCGGTGCGCTCGACCTCTTCTCCCGCGAGGCGTTCGGTCTCTTTGCGCAGTACGGCGCGATCGGCGTCATCTACAGCCTCATCCCGTCGCTCGCGTACCCGATCTTCAACAACTACCTCAACATGGAGGGGTACCAGACCGCGTCCTACGGCGTCCTCGTCACTGTCGGCTGGTCGTTCAAGGTCTTCTGGGGCATGCTCTCGGACTGCTTCCCCATCTTTGGCTACCGCCGCAAGAGCTGGATGCTCATCGGGTGGGCCATCACGGCCGCCTGCCTCGCCGTCATGTCGTTTGCATCGCTCGGCAGCCCGTACTGCGACGCGCGCCGCACCGACAAGTGCGGTCTCCCGATGGCCAACTTGACCCAAGCCGAGATCGACGAGTTCTTTAACCTCGACGCTCCGGGCCGCGGCACGCTCTTCATCATCATGTCGATGCTCGTCTCGTTCGGATACGTCATCGCCGACTGCTCGGCCGACGCGATGGTCGTCGAGTACGCCCAGCGCGAACCCATTGCAATCCGCGGCCGCGTCCAGACGGCGATCTACACAGTGCGCACGCTCACGGGCGTCCTCGCGTCACTCGTGCTCTCGTTCCTGCTCAACGGCAAGGAGTACGGCGGCTCGTTCGACTGGGCCGTCGGGCCCAACGTCCCGTACGTCATTTGCCTCGTGCCCTGCGTCCTCGTCGTGCTCTCGACCATCTTTATTCTCCAAGAGCCCAAGGGTGAGCCGCTCGGCTTCAAAGCGTGGGCCGCGCAGTTCTGGGACCTCCTCCAGAAGCGCATCATGTGGCAAGTCTGCGCCTACCGCTTCCTCGACGCGACGTTCCAAGGTATCTCGGCGACGCCCGGCAACCCGATCGCCAACCACTGGGCCAAGGTCGAGCCGCTCAATAGCTCGCTCTCGGACGTCATTGGTAGCTTGATTTACACCGGGATCCTTGTCGCCGTCGGCAAGTGGGGGCTCCACTGGAACTGGCGCTGGACGATCGCGCTCGGTACTTTTGGCGTCATTGCCGTCGACGGCTTTGTGACGTTCATGACGATCTGGGACGGGTACCGCAACCAGTGGTTCTTCACGGGCGTCGCACTCGCCGACAACGTGCCCGGTGGCATCCGCTTTATCATTTCGACGTACTTTGCGGTCGAGATTGCCGACATTGGCAACGAAGGCGCGACGTACGGCCTCGTGACGACGGTCAACAACCTCGCGTCGCCCGTCTCGGCCTTCCTCTACAAGTACATTGACTCGTACTTTGAGGTGTCGCAAAAGGACATTCTTCGCGACGACAACCACGTGCGCTGGGAGGTCACGTACTGCTACTTTATCTCGTACGGCTGCAAGCTCGGATCGCTCCTCTGGCTCTTCCTCCTCCCGCCCCAAAAGGCCGAGATGCAAGTGCTCAAGAAGCGCGGCGGCAAGAGCAAGGTCGCCGGTGTCGCCCTCATCCTCATCTTTGTCGGCGCGCTCTCGTTTTCGCTCACGAGCAACATCATGTCGATCTACCCGTCGACCAAGTGCTACCGCATCGCTGGCGGCAAGGGCACAATCAACGGCACGTGCCCCACGTAGAACGTCATAGTACATCTTTTGCCTTTTGTTCCAATCGTCTTGTGTTTTTCATTACAAGTTGGTTAACACGGCAGTTTACTCAGCGCGCTCGACGAAGTCGGAGCATTGCATGTTGTTCGGAAGTAAAGGGCCGACCGCAACCGTAGTTGAACGTGGACCGAGGATGAGAGAACCATGGACACCTCGAGGCTCGCAAGCACACGAACAAGACAAAGAGGATGACCATCGCCGCCATGGACTGAAAAAGGCGAAGGCGACGCCGTCGAACGTCGGGTAGTAGTAGCAAGGATCAATAAGAAGTGTATTTCTTATTGATCCCCGTCAAGCGGCAGCCATTTCTCGCATTTTGGTTGAATTGTACATTATCCGGAAAAAGACACAGCGTTATGCGGATTTCAGGCGGGACACGAGGACTTAATACTCCCTGCCTACTTGATACTGTACATATTGTACACTGAAGTGGGCTCCAACCGCCGTTCTGGCGCAACTTTGGCACCCC
Source organism: Saprolegnia parasitica CBS 223.65 (assembly GCF_000151545.1). NCBI lineage: Eukaryota > Oomycota > Saprolegniomycetes > Saprolegniales > Saprolegniaceae > Saprolegnia > Saprolegnia parasitica. The sequence continues at coordinate 213,948 of NW_012156436.1, forward strand.
AAGTGTACTCCACCAGTGCGAATGTGACTTGGTCTCGATCCAAGCAACCACCGAACCTCTCAAAACAGATATATCAGTCGCGGGCGACATTGCACTTCCACCATGGCGAGCAACGCTGATGACACGGTGATCGCCGAGTCGACCGTCAAGTTTGACGAGGAGAAGGACAGTGGCGCGGGCTCCGTTGGCACAAAGCGCGTCTTTGTCAAGCGCCACGACAATGCATCGGTCGAAGCGCTGCAGTTGATGACGTTCGCCGCCGACTCGTCCGCCTTTCCAATCCTCGTTGGCACCCTTTCGTCGCCCCCCGGTATTGTCTGCGAGTACATGGACCTCGGTGATCTCGGCAGCTATCTGCACGCGCTGCAGCACCCGTCGTCGCTTCTCTGGCCGGCTCAAGCCCACATTGCATGGAGCGTGGCGACGGCGGTGTCGTATCTCCATGACTACGGCCTTGCGCACCAACGACTGCGCCCCGAGCACATCCTTCTCAGCGCCAACTTTGACGTCAAGCTCTGTGGTCTCAGTGCCATCGTCGCCGAGGACAATGACGGCGACGAGGACGTACGCGGCCTCGGGCGTGTGCTCGACGCCATGCGGACGCGCGCGGCTGAGTTGGCAGCAACCAACCGATTTTTCAACGTTCCGCCGACACCGACGTGGCTACTGGAGCTGGCAGCTGCATGCGTCGACGGCAGCATGTCCATCGTGGACGTCGTCGACGTTTTAGAACGCAACGGCGCCAACGAGGGCGTCGTGTACGAGAACCAGCACCACCAACGGACCTTGACGATCACCAAGAGCTCTGGCGCATTTTCACCAGCGCCGACGATGACTGCACGTGTCTCGAGCGCCCCGTTCACGCCGCAGTCGTCGTTTCTGGCGCCGTCAGCAGTGCTGGACGACCTCCAGTCGCGCTACCGTGTTGCGACCCTCGACGCTGGGTTGCTCACTTGCGGCATGGACGTCGAAGGCACCGACGGCGATGTCGTGCTTCGGCGTGGAGCCTACGACGGCCAGCCCGTCGCTGTCCACATGGCGCGTCAGCTAGGAGCGATCGGACACGGCGACTTCTTGGATCACGTAGCACGACTTCTAGCGTACGTCTGGGCACCTCGTTGAATACCGCGTTGACATGACGCGTAGGGTGCAGCGCGACAAGTACATGCCGCGCGTGCTCGGTGTCTGCCACGTGCCCCAGACGTCGCTGCTCGGATGCGAGCCGCCGCCGCCGGTGCCATGTCTCGTCGTCGATCGGCGAGGTCTCCGCAGCCTGCGTGACGTCCTCGCCGAGTGCCTGCCGTACGCCGGGCCGTTCTACTGGCGCCTCAAGCTCTGGTGTGCCCACAACATCGTCGCGTGTCTTGAGCATCTCCATAGCCTCCGTGTCTGCCACATGAACTTGACCTCGCACAACGTCTTGCTCGACAGCAAGTTTCGGCCGCGCCTCAGCAACGTCGGCGTTGCGCTCACCACGCGCCTTCGCGAGTGCGCGACGCTCGGCACAGGCGCGTCGCGGTGGCACCCCCCCGAGGTCTTTCTCACGAACGCGCAACCGACGCCAGCCATGGACGTCTTCGCCTTCGGAACCCTTCTGTATGAGCTCGAGACGCACAAGCAGCCGCACGATGCAATCGTGACGGACCTCGCACTCGCGACCGCCATCTCCAGCGGTACGAATGTTCACGTCAGCGCCGACTGCCCGAGCGGTCTCGCCCAGCTCGCAGCCGACTGCATGCGCCACGACCCGACGGAACGCCCGTCGACAGCTTCCATTGTGCGTCGGCTGTACGACCTGCTCCACCCAAGCAGCACGCTCGATATGACTGGTCGTCGTGATGGTTGTTGTTTGAGTGACATGTCAAACTCTACTAGGCCCGGCGTCCCTCATGGCTATCGACCCGGTGTCGCTGCAGTTTGAGACCATTGTCGAGATCGACGACTGCATGGAGACGTTCCGTGGTCGCCTGTCGTCCGAGCACGTCTGGATCAAACGTCCAAAGACAGAGTCCACCGGTAACGACCGCGTCGACACGCGAGCTAGCTTCTTCGACGAAGTGAGTCTTTTGCTCCGGTGCGCACGATGCCCGCTGATGGCTCATTCATTTTCATTCTGGCAGGCTTCAAAGCGTGCAGTCACCACACATTGTCAAGCTCCTCGGCGTGTCCAACATGGCGTCGTTGGCACCGACGATGGTCATCGAGCACCCTCGGCTTGGGAGCCTGCGCGAGTTCATCCTCGGGCACACGCTGTCGGTCGTCGACAAGCTCTACTTGCTTCTCGGCGTCGCTTAGAGCCTCGACGATCTGCACCGGCGCGGCTGGATCCACGGCGACATGTGCTCGGAGAGTGTCTCCTTGGGCGATCACCGCCAGCCCAAGCTCGAGCGACTCGGCGCTGCCCGGCACGTACTAGTATGTGAGTCGAATCGCTCGCTGACCACGTTCAGCTGTACGCCGCCCCCGAAGTTCTATCGGCAAACGCGTACTCCAAGGCCTCCGACGTCTACGCCTTCGGATCGCTCATGTGCGAGGTTGACACAGCCACGTCACCGCTCGAGGCAGACACGACGGGCACATCCATTTCCCCGGTGCTCGACCGTGTGAAGCGAGGCACCTTGACCCCGCGACCGTCCCCCGGGTGCCCTCCGGAGTACCGCCGTCTCGCCAACGCCTGCATGACGTTCAATGAAGCCCGAGAAGATTGTCACTGAACTGCAACGCCAAATTCTGGCACGCACCGAGCGGCCAACGGACGAGCTCTTGTCGCGTGGCTCCTACGGGGCGACCCAGGATGACGATACAGCCGGATGTACGTCGATGGCGAGGATGGTACTCGCCACTCAAGGATGCGTAGTGCCCGTGGCCGACAACGACCACTTGGTTGCGTCCTGCGACATGCTTGGCACCGGCAGCTACGCCGTCGTCGTGCGCTGCACTTTCAAGGAAGAGCCGTGTGCGCTCAAGCAGCTGCTGCCACGTATCGCGCGCGACCGCCGCCACCGCGCCAAGTTTTTGCGTGAAATGCGACTGCTCGCGAGGTAAGCACGCCCACTTTGAGCGCCGACGCCTCGTAGCTTGAACGCGCCGAGTAGCGTCTCGTTCCGGGGCACGCGGCACGCGCCGGAGCCGAGCTTTGTCATGGAGCTCGTGGCGCCGGGCGAGAACCTGCGGCTTTGGTTGCAGCGCCGCCCGCCGCCGTCGTGGCGCGCGCGGTGCCGCATTGCGCTCAGTCTCATCGAGGCCATCGCGTACCTGCACACGCAGCAACATGTGGTGCACCTCGACATCAAGTCCCTCAACATCATGGTGCTTGAGGACGATCGCGTCAAGCTGGTTGACTTTGGCGAGGCGCAAGCGCTTGCAGAGGCCACGCCCGAGACCGTCATGGGCGCCGGCACCATCCAGTGGATGGCACCAGAGCTGCACTTTAGCCGCGGCGACATTGGCGCGTTGACCAAGGCCGACATTTACTCGTTTGGCGTCGTGCTCTCGGAGCTCGACGCGCTTCAACTGCCGTTCAGCGACCGCCCATTTGCGAGCGCTTACGCGATCTGGAACGCCGTGGCTCAAGACGACGCTCGCCCCCACATGAGTGCGTCGAGCCCGACGTGGTTCCGCGCGCTCGCCGAGCGCTGCATGGACAGAGACCCGGGGTGCCGCCCCGACGCAGTGACGATTCGAGCCGCTCTCAGCATGCGGGTCCATACTCTCGACGACAACTCGTCTACGCTTTAGACTTTTCTAAGGACCAGTGGACTCGTGGTCGCTCAGCTGTCGATCGACCTTCCGCCTTTCCCGCGCCACGCTGCGGCTGTTGGCGCTGAAGGTAGACCACCCGTGCTAGCTACTTCAAGTGATGCTGGCACCAAGGACGACTTGGCTTGGGCACGTGAGGGCCAGCTAAAGTTGCGTGCGTTTATCCCAGCGCGGCGCCAACCGCCCTGTTCCACGCACGTTCGCCGCGGTGCGGTTGAACCGCGTATTGTATTTCGCGCTCTGTATCTTGACATGAGTATGTAGCATTAAATATGACGATTAAAAACGCGTTTGCACTTATCGTCGGCAAGCTAGATTGAAACGAGCATGGCCGAGTCGATGGTGTTTGGCGACTTCACGCCCGAGGAGGCCAAGACGCTAGGTACGTCGCTGCATACAGACGTCTCGCCTCCTGCGCTGCGTCCAGCGCCGGCCCGCAAGACGTGGGGCCCGATCCCGACGCCGGTCCACGTGCCGATCCCGCGCAGCAACCCGCCGTCGCAGCCGGCAACGCCAACGAGGGCAGCCTCCAAGCCTGCAACACCAACGAGGGCAAGTTCCAAGCCCGCAACCCCGACAAAAGCGCCGTCCAAGCCAGCGACGCCGGTGCAAGCCCCGCCTGCCGCACCGGCGCCCGCGAAGAAGCCCTTTTCGTGGGCGACGCATAGCCTCCCGACGACGTCCACTGTCACTGCACCAACGAACTCTGCGCCAACGCCGGCGGTATCCACACAGGCAGCGCCCGCACCGGCGGCAGTTGCGCCGGGGAAATCCGCACGCGCGAGAGGCCGCCAGCCCGCTGGAAAGGCCGGTGCTCTAAACGGCCGCGTAGCGCCCAAAGCCGGCCCGTCGCCTGTCCCAACAGTAGACACGAAAGAAGAAGAAGCATCGAGCGAGGACCCAGACGCTGACGCGCCACCGCCGTTGCCACCGAAGAAGCCGTTCTCGTGGTCGACGCACAACCTCGCACCGACGTCGACACCAGAAGCTCCTCCGGCGCCGCGCGCCGAGCGCAAGACGTTCGAAGCTGCCTTTGACGACGCGCTGCGGCAACTCGACTTGCACGCTGGCGCCCACGACCTCCAGAAGCGGTAGCGCGCTCTCCTCGTCTCCCGCATTGCTCACGTTGTACTCCAGTGGCTTTCTCAACCAAGGCAACACGTGCTTTCAAAACGTGACCTTCCAAGCTCTCCTCGCGTGCGCCCCGTTCCTCAAGTACACGCATGACCTCGATATGCAACTCACGACGCACTGTAGCCTGCTCGTGTCGATGGCGGCCGTCGTCGACCTCCCCAACGACGTGTACCCGGCGTGGTCGCACATGCTGGCGCTCGTCCATGCCTTCGAGGAGCCGACGCTCGGCCTCCACGTGCACATGCGCAAGCTGCCCAAGAAGACGGCTTTCACGATGCCGAGCTACTTCCTCAAGGCCTTCCAGATGGCCAACGGCATGCAGCAAGATGCGCTCGAGTTTCTTGAATTCGTGCTTGACCAGCTCCACGTTGAGTACGAGCGCAGCGGCTGCGTCTTCCCGAGAGCGCCCAAGAGCGTCCAAGAAGAGGACGGCTGGGAAGAGATCCAGGCCCACGGCCGCGTCGGCGTTGTGCACCACAACATCGTCGACACCGAGTCGCCGATCACACATCTCTTCAAGGGCACGCTGCGGTCCGAGATCCGCGTATGTATCAAGTAGGTATCGAGGTATCAAGCGACCATTTTCGACGTAGGCGGGCCGCAAGGTGAGCGCGTCGACGGTCGAGCCGTTCCACTGCCTGCACCTCAACATGGGCACGACGCCCGAGACGCTGCTCGAGATGATCGAGAGCTCGATGGCCGACGAGGTACGAGCGTGCTGGCCTATCGAGCTCATGGAGGAGCTAGGTGCTCGAGACGCGCGGGACGAAGCGCACGTTCATCGAGTCGCTCCCGAACGTGCTTACGTGCCACGTCAAGCGCTTCACGTACGACCCGCGCCTCGGTCCGCTCAAGCTCAACACGTTTGTCGAGTACCCGCTCGAGCTCGTGCTGCCGAGCAAGCTCTTCTCGCCGGCGCTGCGCACGGCCGACGCCGTCTACAAGCTCTTTGCCGTCATTGCGCATCACGGCATGGAGGCTGTCGGCGGCCACTACACCATGTCGTGCTGCGATGCCAAGGACCAATGGACGTGCTACGACGACGACACGGTGATTCCGCGGACGACCGAGGCCGCGCTGCAAGAGAACGCGTACCTCCTCTTCTTCCAGCGCATGCGATAAGCCGCGTGGCCCATAGAGATGCTTGATGGTACCATGCGTCGCCACCTCGTGGCGCCCTTCGTTGCGGCCTGGAGGGCGAGGAGGGCAGCAGAGCGGGCGAGGCTCTGGAATTCATCTTGGCACGTGTCCCAGAAGCCGAAGGATCTCGAAATCGGAAGCGACTAAACGTGGCCTTTCGACTAAAAGGGTTTTGCCCATTGTCCCATTGTGGGACAAACGCAAGATCGCAACAAGTTTGGGATTTACTACAATTTACGACGCCTCGTCGCGGAGGAGCGCGAGGCAGGTCGCAGCCACGTTGGACTCGAGCAGGATGCGCTGGATCCAGCCGCGGATCTCGGCGTCGTCGCAGCTAATGCACGCGCAGAGCGCCGGGAAGAGCACGAGCACGTTGCGCGGCGAGAGCGGACTCGCGCCCAGCGTCGAGAGGAGCGTGACGACGCGCTCGCGGTGCTCGGTCGGGCGCTGCTGGTACGCACCGAGGGCGTCGTTGGTGAGCGAGAGGAGCTCAATGCGGCAGGCCTGTCGCAGTGGTCCGTTCGTGTTGGCCACCGACCCGAGCGCGATCAGGTGCTGGACGCACGCACTCGCCACCGACGGCCGGCGCCCGCTCGACGCCGTCAAGAGGTCCATGAAGCGCGCCGTCCCTTCCGCCGACGGCGGCACGCGCCCCACCATGCTCTCAACCAGCGTGTCGAGAACGTTGAGTTCGAGCGTCTCGTCGTCGTGGTCGTCGTCGCGCCGGGGCGCCGGGCCGAGCACCGTCGCGATCGTCGCCAGCAGATGCGGTGCCATCTTGGGCGCGACGGGTAGCGCATGCGTCGTCAGCGCCTGGAGGACGGGCACCGCGGGCCGCCAGAGACCGAGGGCGGCCTTCTCGGCACTCGTCAGCGTCGCCATGGTCGTCGACACGTCCTGCGTCTTGGTGTCGAGACTCGGCTGGATGCTCTTGAGCATCTCGCGCGCCGTGGCCGAGAGCGCACTTGAATCAATGCGCTCGATGAGCTTGGCGAGCGTGGAGAGCAGGTGCTTGATGAGCACGGTGATGTGCAACGTCTGGGCGCGGACGAGGAACCGGAGCACTTGCGCGACGACATCGGGGTGCATGTCGGGTGTAAAGTACCCGCAGTCGTCGTACGCGTTGAGGATCCGAGCGTGCACCGAGTTGGTCGTGCCGCCAGTGACCGTCGCGGGGCTCGAAAACACGTAGGCGTCCATGCACGCCTCAAAGAGCTCGAGGATGACGGCGACCCGGGCCGCCGTCTTGCACTCGTGGTCCCGACACTGGTTGTACAGCTGGACAGTGGCCAAGACGACGGCGGCTGCCACGTCCGCGTCGTGGTCCGTCGCCGATTTGGCCGCCACCGACAAGAGCAAATCAAACGCGTTGTCCCAAATGACAGCGGGCGTCGGCGGCATCGGTTTGCGCGCCGATGCAGTCGACGCGGTGGCGTCGGCGGGCGCGAGAGAGCCGTCGACCATGCGCATGCCAACGCCGGCGCGCAACGGTGTCGCCGACGCATCGACGCCGTCGACCGACACGACTTGGAGGAGCATGTGTAGCGTCTGGACGGCCGCGAGGACGACCTCGGCGGACGCGTGCGCCGCTTCCCGCGCAATGTAGGCGAGGAGCGCCGACCACATGTTGGGAAACCAGTCGCTTAGCGCAATGAGCGCGCCGCCGTGCGTCTGGACGACGCGGGCGAGCCCCGAGAGCACGAGGACCCGCGACTCGTCGTACTGCTTGGCGACGCTGTCGCGCGAGTGGTGCGTCCGCAGACCCGGCGTCGCCACAGCGCCATCGTCGGGCACGGTCGCGGTGCCGAGGGTCAACCCAAGCGGCAAGACCGTGTCTTCGAGGCAGAGCTGCCACTCGGAGAGCTGGAACTGCGTGCCGTGGGTGACCGCCATCCCAAAGAGCGTGTTGATCGCGCAGTTGCGCACCTCGGGGCGCGGGTCGGACGCGATGCGACGGAGCTCGCCTAGTGCTCTCGGCCAGAGCTCGTCGACGTCGGTGGCTTGCTTGGCGATGGCGTCCGAGATGCTCCAGAGCGCGTTGACGGCCGTGAGGCTCACGTTGACGTCCTTGGCACTCGAGGCAAACGCGCCAACACACCCAATGCATTCTCGCCGGTACGTCAATGGCATGCTTCCGAGGAGGTCGTCGACAATGAGCCGGACGCTCTTGAACGCAACGACTTGGCACCGGGCGTCCAGTGCGGCCGACGATTGCAGCGTTGCCAGCACCGTGGGCCAGCCCGTCGTAAGGAGGTGCCCGCACGCCTGTAGAAAGTCGAGGACGCCGGCGAGCGCCCGCTCCTTCATCGTCTCGGACGCCAGCAGCTGCAGCATAAAGCCACACACGTCTTCTTGCGCCATCATCGTGGTACTGCTATTGCTCGAGGCGACGGCTGACTGCATGAGCTGGAAGACCGCGTCGGTCGTAAACGCCTGGAACGACGCGCCGAGCGACGATGTTGGTGCGCAGCTGAGCGCAACGAGCTCGCGGATCACGTACGCCCACGCGGTCGGGTGTTGCTTGGCCAGTTGCACGAAGAGGCGGATGGCAAACGACGGCGTGAATGGCGCGCCGGCCACGGTCGAGAGCCCCAACGTCTGGTCGTACAGGCGCAGATGTGTGCTGTACGGGATCGAGACGACGTCCCAGGCGAGCATCGCTTCGTTCTTGGCCACGTCTGCGAGCGCCGACGCGAGTGCAGCGTCGTCGGTCGCCGTCGTCGGTGCATTGTCGTTGGTGTCGTCGTCACATGTGGTGTCGAGCGTCGACGTCTGGAGCTGGCCAAAGCAGATGCGCTGCAGCGCCCGCAGCACATGCAGCAGCGCGTCGTGGCCGAGGATGCCGTCGTTGGTGCTGTTCTGAAAGTACTCGGTGACCGAGAAGCCGAGCATGACGAGCTGCTGCTCGACGTCTTCGTCCTCGACCTTGAGCGCCTGCGGGCCCGTGCCCATCTTGGTGTGCACGCCCTTGGCCTTTTGTTTGAGGTTGCTCAGCGCGACGAGGATCTCGAAACCTTCGAGGAGCACGCGCCACTCGGGCGTGTTGAGGTCGTTCTCCATCGTGTGCACGGACCGGAAAAGCGTCTTCATGGCCTGCACCTCTTTCCACGTCAAGAGCGGCTCGTCCAAGTGGAACACCAAGTCCTCTTGCAAGTACTCGACCATGCTCGGGTACCCGGCTCCCGAGACGCACTTGACGACCCGCGACGCTGGCACGACCGGAAACGAAAACACAATCAGCGTCTGGAGACACGCCACGCCCACGGGTCGGCTCAAGGCCGTGACGGCCGCCGGCAGGTGGCGACGAAGGCTCGCTTCGGCGGCGGAGAGCCCGTGGAGCGACTTGAGGGCGAGGTTGACGAGCTCTGCGTCGCGGCAAAAACGCAGGAGGCATGTGGACGCATTCAGCACGAACGGCGCCATCGACGTGAGCATGTACTGCCCCGTGAGCGGCACCAGCGACGGCGTCGCGAGCGCCGACACCATTTGCGCGAGGCACACCGCGCTGAGGCGCAAGCAGTGGTAGAACGGCTGCAGCGTCGGCGTCTCGACGTCGTTGAGGTACTCGAGCCCGCTGCGGTAGAAGGTCGTGTCATGCGACGGCTTGTAGTCAGCCGGCGGCGACAGCGTGACGACGGCGGCCACGTGGCGCGCGACTTGCAGTAGTACGTGTTGCGGGTACAGCGCCAGCGCCGGGAGCACTTCGGGCTCGTGGCACGCCTTGGAGACGACTTCCATCGCCAGCAAAACAGGCCACGTGACATAGTTGATGGTCACATGGTGCGCGGGCGCCGGTGGTACCGAGGGGCCCGCGCTGC
>NW_012156436.1:223898-234175 GCF_000151545.1 Saprolegnia parasitica CBS 223.65
GAAAGTGCGAGAGGACGGTGCCCGCGAGGCGCATGATGCGCAGCAGCAGCGGAAACGTCGACGGGTTGGCAGCCGCCGTCGGCGCCAAGAGGCTGTCGAGGTTCATGGTCACGAGCGTCTTGATGTGCTGCTTGAGCATGCTGCGAAACTCAATGTCGTCGCGGAAGAGACCGGCGTGCGACGTGAGGACGGCTTCGACGAGCTCGACGCCGAGGAGCTTGGAAAACGTCGTGCGCTTGAGCCACACGCCGGCTTCTTCGCGGCTCATGAGACAGAGGTCCTGGAAGACGAGGAACCCGACGTTCTTGGCACGCGTCCGAACCTCGTCGCCCGAGCTCGCATGGTGCAACACGTTGTCAAAGACCATGGTGACGATCTGCCGCACGGTCATCGCAGCCGTGTTGGCAGTGATCGGGTTCCCGCTCTGGCTCTGCAGATGCAGACAGATCCACATGGCTTGGCTAATGAGGTCGTCCTTGGTCATTTGCTCGTCGCCGTGTGTAAAGGCCAGCGTGAGCAGCTGCAGCAGTGTCTGGAGCAGCTTGAGTTGGATCTATTCGGAAATGGTAAGTGGGTTGTAGCGAGCTGCGCGCGTACGTCTTGGCTGTTGTTGCGCTCGGCCTGGATCTGGAGCACGCGCAAAATGTTGCTCACGGCTTCGGTCGTGATCGCGTCCCAGGACACGAGGCGCTGGATGCTGTTGAAGCACGAGATGAGCAGCTTCTGGCTCGCTGTCGCGTGGTTGCACACGAGCAAGAAGGGCTGCAGGATCGCATCGCTCTTGAAGACCGCGTGGCCCGGCCCCGGCGCCGCCTCCACGCGCATCGACTGCGCGTACATCTGCCGCATGAGCACGATCTGCTCGAGTCCCTTCTCGGCCGCGTCGCGCACGGCCGGCAGCTTCTTCTTCGTCTCGTAGATGAGGCCATGCAGGTCCTCCTCGACGGACCGGAGGAAGTCCATGTCGCCACTTGGTCGTGCGGTGATAAAATCGCAAGATCCGCCACCGACGCCGCAAGGCCATTGGCCAAAAAGATGACGTGCGGCCTTGCGATTGGACACTTTTCTGGCGCCTGGCTTTTCTGCCCAAGGCCGGTTGACCATGGAGCCTCCCAGGAAATGGTTCAATTCCCTTGGTAACATGCATCCCCCTGCGCGAGCGGCAAGATGCCATCGCAGAGCAGCCTTGTCCTGCAGCGGTAGCTGCTTGTGCTGTGTGCATAGGTTTCACCCGCCCCAATTTGGGACAAAGCGTAAAACCCAATTGCCCAGTTGAGCGACCGACTACCGGACCGTTTTAGTCGATTAGTCGCAATACAGCTTTGGCAACGGAGCGGCAAGATATGTTTGACGGCAAGTCGACGCGGGCGCCGCGCGTGAGCATGAGCGGGCGGCGCGACCACGTCGCTGCGTCCAAGAAAGACGTCATCGCCGCCGCCCAGCGCGAGCGCATGGAGCGCGCCCAGAAGCGCACCTTCCACATCAACAGCACCAAGGTCCAGGCCTGGTACCGCAGCGTTCGGTCCCGGCGTGCGGTCACGCAGAGCCTCCTCGCGTCCGTGATGGCCAAGTGCAACGACATTGCGGCGCTCCAGCGCTTATACTCCTTTGTCGTGCCGCTGCCTGTGCTGACGCGGCTTGTCCAGGAGGCCGTGTTTGTGCAGAGGTTCCTTCCCAGCACGACGACGACGGCGCTGCTCGAGCTTCTGCTGCAAGCATGGACCTCGCTCGACGACGCTTGCAGAGCAGATGCTGCGGTGGCCCTGGCGTGGCATCGGCGTCTGGCGGTGCTGTGTGCCACTGCGTTCCGCGTGGACGCGACAAGCCCCGCGCTCTTGGCCGTGCTACCTCGGCTCTCGCTGCCGACGATATCGCACTGGGCCAAGATACCCTCGCCGCAAAGCTTCTTCCACGTCGTCGTCGCCGCGGTGCAGCAGCGCCACACGACGTGTACGTGCTCGTGGCTAAGCATCATCGCTGACCGGTTCTGGTAGTGTACGCGATCGTGGCGCCGCGTCTGTCGCAGCTTCTCGACGCCGACGCGTTGCACTCGACGTTTGCGCAGACGCTCTTGACGACGCCGGTTGCCGCCCGCGAGCCGCAGTTTGTACGTCGCTCTATCGTCGTAGGATCGAGCTCACGCGTTGTCTCTAGAAAACGTGGCTGGAGACTGCGCTCTCGTGGCCCGCGCTCGCCCACGAGACGCAGTGGCACGTGAGCCTTCCGCTCAAGCAGCGCGCGATCGTGCTGGGCAACCTTCTCGAGCTGGCGGTACGACCTGCCCTTTTGCTTCAGTATGCACTAAGCCCGAGGTAGCTCTCGCTGACGCTGAACGACGACCACCGCGCCGTGCTGTTGGCGTATGTTTCGCCGGACGTACTCCATAGCGCGTACTGGCGTCTGGGAACCGACGCTGCTTCGGAGAGCGACGATGCGAATGCACCGGCGTCGTTGCCGCCGGGCGTCACGGACCAGCTCACGCTCTGGACGCACCACACGATGCTGAGTCAGCTTCTGTGCCCGGGCTCCAAGCACTTTGTCCATGTGTGCACGCGAGTGTACGCGCCGCTGTGTCTCGAGGCGCGGGAGTTCTTCCTCTCGGCGCAGATGCTCGTGCCACCGACGACGCTCTCGTCCTTGCTGTTTGCTCTCTCGGAGCGCCGTGTTCTGCGCGGTCTCTTCGGCGCGCTGGGCCATCCAAGCGACCCGACGACCGCGCCGCTCTGGGTGCTCTTTGCTGGCGCCTTTGTGCAGTACCTGCACACGTCGGACGACCTCTCGCTGCAGGCGCATGTCGATTTTCTACCGGCCGCCGTCGACGCGATGCGACTCCGCCTCTACCACGTGCTCTGGCTGCCGCAAGGGCCCGTCTCGGCCATGACGCTGCTGGACCTCGGGCTCGTCATCAAGCTCTGGAACCTCTTGTTTGTGCGGAACACGCGGCTCCAGTTTTGCGCGCGGCCGGACGCGTGGGTGTGGCCGACCGTGCTGCATTTGCAGCAGTTTGGCCTCGAGCTCTCGGCCGAAGACGGCATTTCGCTCGGAGAGTTTTTCGAGGCGCCGCTGCTGGGGCGGCTGCACTTTGTGCTTTCGACGCTGCCGCAAGCGATTCCGTTTGCGACCCGCGTCCAGTTCTTCACCGAGTGCATCGATCGGGAGAAGGCGCACATTCCTGGCCGCCACGTCTTTAGCCAGCTCCGGCCGCTGCGCATTCGGCGCGACGCGATGATCGCCGACAGCTTCGAGGCATTCGAAAGCATCTTCGTCGAGCAAGGCGCGGCGGGCCTCAAGTCGCGCATGCAAGTGACGTTTGTCAACGCCCAAGGTCTCGACGAAGCCGGCGTCGACGGCGGCGGCGTCTTTAAAGAGTACATGGACCTGCTCACCAAGCACGCCTTCTCGACTGAGGTAGACGACCCCGTAACTACGCACTTCAAGCCTTGCGTAGCACCCGTTTTTCCTCGCGACGGACGACCGCCTCTTGTACCCGAACCCTAGCGCCGCCTTCCTCTTTGGTACGCTGCTGGACGCCAAATCTATGCGAGCGAGACGTCGAGTGTAGGCAGCGACCCGGGCCGCCACTACCGGTTCCTCGGCCGCGTCCTCGCCAAGGCGCTGTACGAAGGCATCTTGATCGAGCCGCCGTTCGCACCGTTCTTCCTTCAAAAGCTTCTCGGGCAGCTCAACTCGCTCGACGATCTCCAGTCGCTCGACGCGACGCTGTACCGGCACATTCTAGAGATGAAGCAGACGCCGAGCCTCATTGACGACATGGGCCTCACCTTCAGCGTCGCCACGTCCCGCAACGGCGCGAGTACGTTCAAGCTACACATCTGCGTTCTTATTCTGCGCGTAGTGCATGTGCAGGAGCTGGTGCCGAACGGGCAGGCCACGCCCGTGACGGCGGCCACGTACGTCCGGTACATCCACCTCCTCGCCAACTTCAAGCTCAACGCGCAAATTGCACCGGCAACGCACGCGTTCCTGCAAGGCTTCCACGATATCCTGCCGTCGCTCTGGCTCTTGATGTTTAGCCCCGTATGGAGCGTGCTAATGAAGCGGTCTCATGCGCGGTGTAGACGGAGCTGCAGATGCTCATTGGCGGCGCGACGCGCGACGTTGACGTCGACGACTGGAAGGCCAACACCAACTACGGCGGCGGGTATCACCCGTCGCAGCCGATCGTGCAGTGGTTCTGGGACATTGTCGCCGAGCTCTCGCCCGACGACCGCGGCGAGCTCCTCAAGTTCATCACGAGGTACAGTGACTCGGATCACTCGACGAGATATAAGATCTCGATCTAGTTGCTCGCGACAGCCGCTGCTCGGGTTCAAGCAGCTACAGCCGCTCATTTGCATTCAGCAAGTCCGCATCTCGGACGACGAGCGCCTCCCGTCCAGCGCCACGTGCATGAACCTCCTCAAGCTGCCGACGTACTCGTCCAAGGACGTCATGCGCGCCAAGCTCTTGTACGCGATCCGAAGCAAGGCCGGGTTCGAGCTCTCCTAGCTTGCTTTCTACTAAAGCACTATCCAGCCACTGTTAAAAGTTTAGTACGAGTACCGCTAGTAGTTATCGAGTATGGACAGATCAGGTCGCACCGGGTTGTGTGGTCGTACATTGAATGTACGTACGCTACCGGATTATTGCTAAATATTACGCTTGGTATTTGTATTGAATTACAATTCGTCAATGCCTCCATATAAAGACTTGAAGAATGTATCAGCTTTGACGGCCGTGCGAATGTACGTACGGTACGTGTACGATGTACGGTGCTGTAGACGCTCGCGTGACACGGAACCATGCACCGGCTCGCGCTTCTGGCTGCGCTCGCGGCGACCGCCGACGCTGCGTCGCCGCTGGCGCACATCTTCGACCTCATGGGCATTAGCACCTTCCACCGCCATGGCGTGTGCGTCTGCAGCGACCGGCGATACCTCTCTCATCGGTGGCGTGGTAGGACGGGCACCGGCGCCGTCGTCGGCGTCACCGACTCGGGCCTGTACATGGCGCACGCCCAGTTCGCGCAGGCGTCGAGCGTCTACAACCGCTTCGACCTCAAGGCGCGCAAGGTTGTGCACTACGAGACGTTTGCGGACGGGAAGGACCAGTCCAACGAACCGGATCACGTATCTTCTCGCATCGCCGCGTCCATGACTAGCGTTGTGTAGGCGTGTGGCCACGGAACGCACGTGAGCGGGATCCTCGCAGGCAGCGCCGAGTCGACGTACGCGCTGGGCGTCGCGCCGGACGCCCGCATCGCCTTTCTCGACATTGCGACTGACTGCACGACGCCGCCGTGCCCGTCCGCCGTGGTGCTTCGAGTGCCCACGACGCCCGACGGTACAGCGCTGTCCATTGCCTCCTGCTATCGTGGAATATCGCTCTCGTAGCTCTCTTCCTCAACCAAACCAAGGCCGGCGCCAAAGTCATTTCGTACTCGTGGGGCACAGCGTCCACCGGCAGCGATTTCATCACGACCACCGACGACTACGACGTACGACGCGCGCCCTCTACTGTGCCCATGGCAACAACACTATGGTGGTAGCGCACGCGGGCCATCGACAAGTACCTGTACGACCACCCGGAGGTGCTGCTCGTCACGGCGGCTGGCAACGCCGGTGGCAACGGCGCCACGTCCATCGTGAGTCCGGCCGGCGCGAAGAACAGCCTCACGGTCGGCGCGTCATTGGCCGACACCACTACGCTAGGTACACCGCCGCTGCACAACACTTGTCCGACGTGGTGGAACGTGCAACACGTAGCAACCGAGGCGAGCGACATGCAGCCAGCCAACTGCCAAGACATTCTGAACCAGGACGCGCTGGCCTTTTACTCGTCGATGGGCCCGACGCGCGACGGTCGCATCAAACCCGACCTCGTAGCTCCCAGTTGCGATGCTTGGTATTGACACCGCGGGTGTAGGTCGCACCAGGCCGCTTTCTCGTGTCGGCCAAGTCCTTCCCGATGGATAACGCGACGAGCAACGCATCCATGTGCCGGCTTGAGGGCACGTCGCAGGTTCAAATCCCCCACGCACAGCATCCGCCTTCAACGCGGCTCTTTCGTAGGCGACACCGGTCGTCTCGGGCATGGCGACACTCCTCTACACGTGGCTACGGGACGGATACTGGGTCGACGGGCGCGCATCAACGGCGTTCGCCATGTCGTCGATTCCGTCGAGCTTGCTCAAGGCGCTGCTGCTGCACAGCGCGACGCCGCTTCTCCGGCGGCTGCCCGACATGTCTTCGGTAGCATTTGCCGCCCTGTAAAATGTCCTTCAACCGACGATGCGTAGACGTCGACGTGCGACGCGATCAAGAAGAGCATGTATCTCTTCAAACAGTATCCGGACCCGCGCCAAGGCTACGGTCGACCGAACATCGCGACCCTTTGGCCATCGGCGACGTCGCCAACCGTCTACTTTTACCCTAACCACACGGGTATAATCCCGTCTAACATTGCTCGATTTGAATGCAACGCGATGTAGGCATGGTGCCGTCGCTCTCGCAAGGCTATGTGCACGACTACAGCGTCCGTGTCTCGCCCGGCGACCGCCTCCGAGTCACGGTACCTTCTACGTTGCGCCTCGAGATGCTCGGAAGCGTGTGCTAGATTGTGTGGACCGATCCGCCGCAGACGTCGGCGCCTCGCAGCACGTCGCTCCTGACCAACGACCTCGACCTCTCGGTGCTGCTCCCGGGTACGAACAAGGTGGTGTTCCCGCTCTCGACCAACGGCCAGCGCCGGGACAGCGTCAACAACATTGAAATGATCGATGTCTCGTACGAGACGCTCTCGGGCCTCGCCGCCCGGAGTGCGAGTGCATCTGGCCCGCTCGTCGTCACAGTGCGCGTCACGGGCGCGCTGCAAGCGTCCGCGCAAGACTACTCGATCGTGTCGACAGCCATCCTCGGCGCCGCAACGCTCGGATCAGCGCCGCCGCTGCCAACGACATCCACCGACGAGACCGGTGTCGGGTCGTGGGTCCTTGTCGTCGGCGTAATCGGCGGCGTCTTGCTGCTGCTGTTGGCAGCCTTTGCGTGCATCGTCCTCTCTCGGCGCCAGAGAAACGAGAACGGCGACTACGAAGCGCTGCAGACAACCGTGCGCAACATGTTCTCCCGCCACGTCTGCCCGTACTGCCGGTTCAGCACCAAAGATCCGGTGCTGCTGCTCGCTCACGTCGAGAGCGCTCACGCGCCGACGGTCGCCGAGAGCCGCGAGATCCTCGAGACGCAGCGGACGGCGTGTCCGCACTGCCACTTTAAATCGTTCGATGCCGTCGCGCTCGTCCACCACGTCCAGGCCATGCACACGTTTGACGACGCCACGTCACCGACGTCGTCGCACTCTGCCTCCAAGATCTTTAGTTGATACGTTGATAGTATCCCGTGTGGATGTCCCTAATAGACGTTTGGAACGAGGTTTGATCGTCGCCGTGGGCAGTGACAAGCAAAAACAGATGATTACACTTCTGAAAGAGACGACCAGATCACATCTCCAGATGTGATATTGTCTGGCGTCGGTGTTGGAAAGAGGAACCAGTCGTGCACGAGGAGCTGTTGCAAACGAAGCCGCGTCAGACGAACGCGGCCAGCACGGATACTGCGCAGGATCGAGCCGAGAGGGTACTTCCACAGTGATCGAGGCCACATGCGATCGTCTTGCGGCACGATGTACGCATCAGGCACGCAGCAATGGCCTTCTCTCAACTGGAACGTCTCGAGCGCCAGAAATCAAGCGGCCCAGTCGACGCTGACGTCGTCGGGACCGTGGTAGCGACCAAACGGCGTCTCGGTGCCCGGAGGTAGTCGAAGCGACAGGCCCCACAAGTGACGCGGCCACTTGGTCGAATTGGATGGCACGACAAAGCTGGGCGAGACGTGCAAAGGGCCCGTGATCTCGTAGTAGACACCGAGAGCCTGCATCGTCAGCGCCAGATCTGGAGGTGGCACTGGCGCCTCGGTTCTTGCTCTTGCCCAGAGCGAGCCTAGCGCCAGCCCCCAACAGACGCGCGGCCACCGAGCGTCTTGGCGTGGGACGCAAAAGTCGATCGGGATGACTTGATGCGAGTATAAAGCGTAAAAGCTCTTGAGGGCCAGCGAGACGATCGCTGGGTCGCAGCTGTCGTCGTGCGAGATCGTCGATTCGGCGCTGGTCGTGGGCTGCAAAGTGCATGTCTCGATGCGGACAGACGTCGCCGAGGCACCGCAATTCCGAGCCATCTCATTTGCTAAAAGCGCACTCTCTTCAGCGGTGGGTCGCGATGGGCTCTTCGGGCTCGGAGGCGCGCGTTCGCCTTGTGGTGTGGTGCAAATGGCGTCTGGGCGATCAAAGCTCGCGGGCAATGAAAGCTCGTTCGGGGACGGCGTGGTATCGCAATCTTCCGCACCTGGCGCGTCGCTCTTGTCTGAGGGCTTGGGGCTCGGTACGTCGATGCTGGTATCCAGGATTGTGCTGCACTCGTTCTGGGACACAGCCTCGGGTGCGATAGCCAAAGCCGCGTCGTCGTCGCCAAAAGCATCGTCGTCGTCGTCGTCCGAGGACATGGCAGTCTCCAGGTCGTAGTCATCGTTGTCGGCGTCGATGCTCATAGAACCGTCCTCGCGAGGACTCTTCGCACGCGTACCGTCGTCGGATACGGCGACGTTGGCAGTAGCACAAGCATCGTCTGCCATGTCGATGCCGTCGTCGAATTCCGCCATGTCGAATTCGGCGCTTGCACCATGGGGCCCACTGGTTTCACACGGAGGACGGCGACCCTCGGGAGGAGCGCGTTGGCTCTCGTGCACAAAGAAGCCCAGCGGCTTCGACTGGCCACGGACGCAGATTCGGCACGTGAAAAAGCACTGGGACGTCGTCGCCGCCGTGGATTGCGGCATAGCACCGAATTCGATCGTCGCCGGCGTAAACACTGCAGCGGGAGACGACGGGTCGGATGCGTCGTCGTCGATCCCAGCAGCAGTTGCGAGGCTCGACGCGCACGTGGCGCGCTGGCAGTCAAGATGTACCCGAAGCTCCTCTGCGAGCTTTCCGAGCGCGACGCCGTGAAGATATGTCGGCCACGCATTGTTGCGAGACACGACAAATTCCGCTGGCACCATTTCCCTCAAGCATGCGAGCTTTTGGTACAGTCGCGTCGCCGGCGTCACGAGATCGAGGTCGGTGCACGGCCACTGGAAACCGAGGCGGTCGAGCGCGTCGATCGTGTCGGGTGCCATCGACGGTCGAAGGTGGCGAAGCCAGTCGACGAGACGTCCCAAGGCGCCGCTGGCTGTGTCGCTGGACGGTGCAGCACAGTAGTTGCGGGGGACGTGGGTAGCGCTCCTTGAACGCCGTCAGCGCCGCGATGTACGCTGCCCAGCGCAGTCGAAACCGAGGGCTTCGAGGCGGGTGCCGTCGCAAACACATCGGAGACGACGATCTGGACGAGGTAAAACCCGAACGGCTGCTTCGAGTACTTGGGATCGAAGGCGACGACGGGCTCGCCGTTTGAAGCCTTTTGATTTTCACACGTTTCTCTCGTTTTCACACGTGGTTTTTCAAAAGCTGCTTAGCGAGGTGTGTTTTGTGACACATACCATTGATAGTCGCGTGCACCCTTGCAGTTACAAAACCTCGGCCGGTTACGACGGTCGTTGGTTTCGCGCCAGAAAGGCTTTGATGCGTGCACTCCACCCACGCCCTCGCATCGCGCCGTCTGTGCACCGCGTCTGGAGTCGCCCTGCGCCGTCCCACCATGTCACGTGGTTGACGCTTGCCGGTGTTGCGTACGTCGTCGTCGCCGTTGTCACGGGCGTCTACTACCTCGTGCTGCTGCGCCCGAGCTTCTCCAACGATCTGTGGTGGTCCGGCTACAACATCAGCGGCTACGAAGCGTTCCTCGTGGACCTGGCCAACACCGTGCTCACGACGCGGCAGTTCCCGGGCGCTGTCGACTTGCTCGCACCGCGGATGGCCATGCGCAAGCTCTACACCGCCCCCACGTCGCTCTCGCTCGTTGCGCCGACATACGTCCGCCGACTGCTCTACATTGAGCTCACGTCGCCAGCGCATGCGATCCCCAATTTGCGCGCCACCAAGTCGCAAAAGCTCGTGTGGCTATCCACGCAGCTGTGCTATGTCGACTTTAACCGACAACTGGAGCTCGCGCACACGGCGGCCCGGCAACAACGGTGCGCCTCCCGGTACGCGACTAATGGCGCCGTGTACATGGAAGCCACGTTGCGCAACACGCGTTTTAACGAGTACCTCGCCCTCTACGGCGGCCCGGG